>NC_045977.1:35855611-35875611 GCF_010909765.2 Amblyraja radiata
TGTGTGTAAGATAGTTTAGTTTAGAGATACAGCGCGGAAACAGGCCCTTCGGCCCACCGGGTCCGCGCCGACCAGCGATCCCCCCGTACATTAAAACCATCCAACACCCACCAGAGACAATTTTTACATTTACCAAGCCAATTAACCTGTAAACCTGCACGTCTTTGGAGTGTGAGATGAAACCGAAGATCTCGGAGATAACCAACGCAGGTCACGGGGAGAACGTACAAACTCCGTACAGACAAGCACCCGTAGTCAGGATTGAACCCGGGTCTCCGGCGCTGCATTTGCTGTGAGGCAGTAACTCTACCGCTGCGCCACCTGATGCTAGTGTATGGAGAATGCCGGTCGGCACGGACTAGTGAAAGGCCTGGATAGAGTGGATGCGGAGAGGATGTTTCCACTAGCGGGAGAGTCCAGGACTAGAGGCCATAGCCTCAGAATTAAAGGATCTTCCTTTAGGAAGGAGATGAGGAGGAATTTCTTGAGTCAGAGGGTGGTGAATCTGTGGATTTCATTGCCACAGAAGGCTGTGGAGTCCGTCAATGGATATTTTTTTACAGCAGAGATAGATAGATTCTTCCTTAGTATGTGGTGTCAGGGGTTATGGGGAGAAGGCAGGAGAATGGGGTTGAGAAGAAGAGATAGATCAGCCATGATTGAATGGCGGAGTAGTCGATGGGCCGAATGGCCTAACTCAGCTCGTATGACTTTTATGGCCCGATGGACCGAAGGGCCTGTTCCACACTGTATCTCTAAACCAAACTTAACTGGATTATAATTGACTCCATTGCAGTCCTTTCCACGGCGTGTGTAATCCCTTTAGCACAATCTCTTCACTCATTTAGCAACATCTCTTCACCAGATAAAAGCTGTCCAGGGTCTGCCCTCCCCAGAGGAGCATGGGTGAAGCCCAACAGACTTGGTACTGGAGTTGGGCGTTTCAATGCCAGCATGTGGAGATGGGGGCTCCCTCCGCCAGAGCCCAGCCTGTGAATGTGGAGCAGAACAACAGACAGCCAACCATGTCATCTCTGGGTGCCCCCTCTACCACCCACCAAATGGAGCTCAGGGCCTGGCAGACATTGACGCCAACAGAGACAACAACATGGCTGCTCAACACCCGGCTTGAGATCGAACTATTCCTTTGGTTGATGTTTCATTCGCAAGAAGAAGAAGCACCATCTGAATGTTTTGTGAACTTTCCCCTTTCCAGTTGCGATGTTACCTGATACCCTTGCTTGTATTGGGTCTTTACTGCTTTATTGACTATTGGCCACGAGATATTCTGCAGTTGCTAAATGTTCATTTATATTAAATGAAGGATTTAGTCATTGTCTGTGTGGCTGGACGAGACTATTCTTGTATTCCAATGTGTTGTAATAGTTGTGTTTGGGATCAAGAAACACTGCCGTGTGTAAGAACAGATCGTGGAAAAGATACCCATGAAAGGTGATTAGCAAAGAATGCGTTAATGTGCCGTATAATACTGTTCCTGAACGTCGCCAGAATATACGGGCGCGATGCGTGGCCATCAAACAGAAGTGCGACTAATTGCCAGGTATCAGATTGTCCAGAAAGGTTCGGTGAGCTTTTACACTCATTAAAAACTAATGACTTCAAAGCTGAAAGTTACCTCGTACCAAGTACGGCCTCGAAAGACAAAAACTACCCGGGTTTCTTCAGTTACACAAATGTGTGTAAGTCAACAGCGCTGCAAAGCTGAGGGGATATTCCATTTCACAGCCCAATATACGTGCTTCATGGATATCTGTAGCATGAACCAAGATGCAAGGAGAGAGGTGAGAGGCAAAGGGCAGGGTGACTATATCTTGTGTATATTTGTAAAGTGTATATTTACAAAGACCCTTTGTAAAGTCAGGGTCAAATTTTATATTATATTTTAGCAAACATGTGTTTTGCCACATGCTACCATTCATAATTCATATTCTTTAGACTTCAGGTATTAGACTTTGGAGAGACAGTGTGGAAACAAGACCATTGGCCAACTGAATACACGCCGACCAGCTGATCCTAACACTAGCGTTATCCTACGCACAATTTACAATTTTACCAAAGCCAGTCGAACCTACAAACCTGCATGTCTTTGAAGTGTGGGGGGAGACCAGAGCACCCGGAGAAAACCCACCTGGTCACAGGGAGAATGTGCAATCTCCGTATACACAGGACCTGAGGTCAGGATCGAACCCGGGTCTGCGGCTCTGCAAGGCAGCAACTCTATGCCACCGTGCCACCCGATATCCAGACAATTTCTACACGCGGATCCATTTTTGTAAACATTGCAGTTAAATATATGAATATTCTTTTTCAGGACAATTATCCTTTGTGTTTATGGTTTCCATGGTCAGATGTATATATGTATGAAAACATAGACAATAGATACACAAAGTGCTGGAGGAACCCAGTGGGTCAGGCAGCATCTCTGGAGAAAAAGGATGGGTGATGTTTCGGGTTGGGACCTTTCTTCAGACACAGAAGGGGAGCAATGAGAGACGGTCTCACAGAACCCACGTTGGAGAGGGGAGGAGAACTTCTTCAAAGTAGGCATACCTTGAGGGGATTTCACAGTGGAGCAGACAAAATGTGTGTAGGAAGAAACTGCAGATACTGGTTTATACCGAAGATAGACACAAAGTGCTGGAGTAACTCAACGGGTCAGGCAGAATTTCTGGAGAAGATGGACACAAAGTGCTGGAGTAACTCAGCCGGTCAGAGAAGAAGGATGGATGACAGTTTGTTCTGAGACCCTTCTTCATACATGGAGGCAACGTCCACTATAGGCAATGGGTACCTTAAATACCTTAACTTACAGTAGGTCTATCCAGTGACCTGATTACAGAGGGGGAGAAACAGTTCCTGAATCTGATGGTATGGGCTTTCAAGCTTTTAGACAATAGACAATAGGTGCAGGAGTAGGCCATTCGGCCCTTCGAGCCAGCACCGCCATTCAATGTGACCATGGCTGATCATCCCCAATCAGTACCCCATTCCTGCCTTCTCCCCATATCCCCTGACCCCGCTATTTTTAAGAGCCCTGTCTAGCTCTCTCTTGAAAGCATCCAGAGAACCGGCCTCCACCGATCTCTGAGGCAGAGAATTCCACAGACTTTTGTAACTTCTGTCTGATGGGAGAGGGGAGAAGAGGGAATGGCCAGAATGGAAAATGGTCCTCGATTATGTTGGCTGCTGTTTTACCGAGGCAGCATGAAGTGTAGATGGAATCCATGGAAGGGGAGTGTTCCGTCCGTATGATGTGTGTGGGAAGGAACTGCAGATGCCTGTTTACAACGAAGGTAGACACAAAGTGCTGGAGTAACTCAGCGGGTCAGGCAGCATCTCTGGAGAAAAAGGATGGGTGACATTTTGGGCAGGGACCCTTCTTCAATCATAGAGGCAGTCTTGAACAGCTTTAGTAGTCTACACTAAATGCAGCCAACTCGAGAAGAAAAAATAAATGTAATTCATTTCTACCTCTTTCTAAATTAATATCCTGTTGGTTTCCGCTTTCATTTACACCCGTGGTCTTTCTGAACTTTTTGCTTCTTTGTTTATTATTTTTAATCATTATTTCCTTTTTCATCTTCCACGGAACCTTGTGGTTAAAAGGCCACACGGCAAATTACAGAACTCTGATTTGGTGATGTGCTTTACATCCAGTTTGACTTTCCTTTCTTTAGACATTAGAGATACAGCGTGGAAACAGGACCTTCGGGCCACCGAGTCCGCGCCGCCCAGCCATCTCCCCGTACACTGGCGCCACCCTACGCACGCTCTAGGGACAATTTACAATTTACAGAAGCCAATTAACCTACAAACCTGTACGTCTTTGGGATGTGGGAGGAACCCGGAGCAACCCGGGGAAATCCCACGCAGGTCACGGGTGAGAACGTGCAAACTCCGTTCAGACAGCACACATAGTCAGGATCGAACCCGGGTCTCTGGCGTTGTGAGGCAGCAACTCTACCGCTGCACCACTGTGCCCTCCTTAAACATGCAAACAATTCACAGCTGCCATGTGGACTGATTCCTGTTCCTCCTATTTCATTAACAACACATCTAATTTGTAAAGTCACCATATGGCACCCATAAAGGGACAATTTAATGATTTTGAGTAAACAAACAAGAATCGAAAGGAGAAATTGGGAAACTTAATTGAGGACTGGGATCGTTTTAATAATAGTCCCAGGGGGTGGGCTGGACCTGTGTTGTTACAGCCTTTATACAAATAGTTCTGGGGATTGTGGAGGTGGGTGTTTTGGCCTTCTTGGTGCACTGGGCTGGGCTGTTAATTTGTGGCTTCCTGTTAATGTCCTTGGGAAGTGCTGTGGTTTGTGTGGGAGGTGCATGGCTCATGCAAGCTTTCAGGGAAGGGCTGTCGCCTGCTTGGTATGTTTCACCCAATATATCCCCATCATCTACTGTGACTGGCATATGCCTCACAGATGTTGAACTGACTATGTGGTCATTATGTGGAAGGTTATACTGTGTCACGGAGAGAGGGGGAGAGGGGGACAGAGGGGGAGGAGCAGTGGGGAGAAGGGGGAGGGATAGAGGGAAGGGAGAGGAAGAGGGTGAGGGATAGGGAGAGGGAGGGGAAATGGGGAGGGGGGGAGAAAGGAAGAGAGAAGACCTATTTTTTTGTTTAGGGAGGAACTGCAGATGCTGGTTTAAACTGAAGAATGCTGGAGTAACTCGGCGGGACAGGCAGCATCTCTGGAGAAAAGGAACAGGTGATGTTTTGGGTCAAGTCCCTTCTTCGGACTGAGCGGGGTTGTGAGGGTGTGAGGGGTTACGGGGAGAAGGCCTAATGGGGCTAAGAGGGAACGATAGATCAGCCATGATTGGATGGCGCAGTAGACTTGATGGGCCGAATGGCCTAATTCTGCTCCTATCACTTATGAACGTATGACTTATGAAAGGGGAACGAAAATGTGGATGGTACTTAGGACAAATGAATGGAAGATATGCAGAAAGCAATGATAATCAAGGGAATGTGGAGCCCACAATGGTCCATTGTTGGCTGTGGGGTAGGTTATAACGAGTTAATATGGACAATGTATCTGTTGTCTTTGTTTTCTTGTCTTGACTTGTATGTAATAGTCAATATGCATTCTTGTTAAATTCTGAAGAAAAAGTGTTTTTGTCTCTTTTAGTTTAGTTTAGTTTAGATCAGAGATACAGCGTGGAAACAGGCTCTTCGGCCCACCGAGTCTGCGCTGACCAGCGATCCCCGCACACTAACACAATACCAAGCCAATTAACCTACAAACCAGTACATCTTCGGAGTGTGGAGGAAATCGGAGCACCCGGAGAAAACCCACGCGGTCGCGGGGAGAACGTACAAACTCCGTACAGACAGCAGGATTGAACCCAGGTTTCTGGCGATTAAAAAAATTGTCCCTAGTGTGTAGGATAGTGGTAGTGTATGGGGTGACCGCTGATCGGCGTGGACTCAGTGGGCTGAAGGGCCTGTTTCCACTCTTAACTCTGCAGACCGAAAGAGCTAGAGTAACTCAGCGGGTCAGGCAGCACCTTTGGAGAAAAGGAACAGGTGAGGTTTCGGGTCGAGTCACTTCATCAGTATCTGTATCTGTTGAAACACAGGGCTAAAGGGATTATTAATTGTACAATCTCCTTAAAAAATTGCCTTTAGAAACTAAAAAAGCATCAAGTTTGTGAAAAAGAGGCGTCTTTCATCGAAGACAATAGTGTTTGGGCTGGAGTTAAGTGGAATGTTATGTTCAATGATATCACAAGCAGGTGATCTGTGGAAGTGGCGACACCTCCTTGATCATTATGTGGTCAGACAAGGAAGGGTTTGGTGGAAAACACGGCCTTTGTGTAAATGATGCCCTTCTGAGAAGTCGAGCAGCTTTCTGTAAGTTACCGAGGTGCTATTTGAAGCGCTCATCTCCGGGATTAGCATGTAATTCAACCCACTGGATTCAGTGTGAGATCAATTCCAAGTGACTAGAGATTGCTAACAAGGCCCATGCCCACTGAAAGCTAGCATATGCACGTACAAAGCCTGCTTTTGCCCTTTAATGCTCTGTGAAATTAATCTGAAAAGGGAAGATCCTTCTGGTTTAGTAAAAGGCGGTGGATGGTGAATCAGCTGCCGGTTCCCTAGCCAGCATGATTTGTGTGTCCATTGAGGCTGATGGTCAGGGTGGGCGAGAGGATTGGAGAGTGGGAGGGGGAATCAGTGCGAGCTGTTGTCAGGCAACTGAATCAACCGAACACAACTTGAGAGCAGTCCTGAACTACCGTCTACCCCATTGGTGACCCTCGGACTATCTATGATTGGACTTTGCTGGCTTTACCTTGCACTAATGTTCCCTTATCATGTATCTGTACTCTGTGGGTGACTCGATTGTAATCATGTATTGTCTTTCCGCTGATCTATAGCATTCAACAAAATCTTTTCACTGCACCTCGGTACATGTGACAATAAACTAGACTGAACTGAACTGCAAGACTATGACGTGAAGCTCTGATTATTCTTAGCAGCCCCCAAGGCAGCAGTTCTGTCCACAGAGAGTGAAGGATCGATGATGCTGATGCTGAAAACGTTGTACTTCCCCATGCAGAAGACAACAAACATAGTGACTGGATGCCTTAGTCCTGGCTGCAGTTTCTACTTTAAGATGCGATCCACTGGGATAATTTGGGGATAATTTTATCGGCATAAAATTAGGAGAATAATGTCATGGACCTACAGCACAGAGACAAGCCCTTTGGCCCGCTTTGCCCATGCTGACCAAAATGCTCCATCTAAACTCGCCCCGTTTATCTGCATTTGACCCATATCCCAGGAGAACAATGTATTGTACGTATTTTACAATTGCACCTGAAGTAATGGTATACTCACTCTCGTATTTCCAAAATGATTTCAAGTACATAAGCATGAACCCCTCAATATTGTAAATCTTTCAGCATTTTTGTTTCAAAGAAGTAAACTGCATTTCTATCAATAAATATGTCTTTTGTGCGTTTATTTCTGCATTGAGCATGCCGGTGGTGCAGCGGTAGAGTTGCTGCCTCACAGCGTCAGAGACCCGGGTTCGATCCTGACTACGGGTGCTTGTCTGCATGGAGTTTGTACGTTCTCCCAGTGACTCGCGTGGGTTTTCTCCGGGATCTTCGGTTTCCTCCCACACTTCAAAGACGTGCAGGTTTGTAGATTAATTGGCTTGGTGCAAAATGTAAATTGCCTCTAGCGTGTGTAGGATAGTGTTAGTGTGCGGGGATCGCTGGTCGGCGTGGACTCGGTGGGCCGAAGGGCCTGTTTCCGTGCTAAACGAAACAAAATAAAAAATTATATGCAGAGCAAGAACGGTGCAAAAACGCCTCCGACAATCTTAGCCGCTATACATACATTAATTAGCGTTGAGTTTCAGATTCAGATTCAATTTTAATTGTCATTGTCAGTGTACAGTACAGAGACAACGAAATGCATTAGTTTGTTAGTGTTCATAAAACCATCATTTACTCTTGCCGGTTAGAATTGCTAGCTAAGTGATAAAGGCTCAAATTGAATAAGGACCTTCTCTTGTAGCTCTGTTGCACCATGATGTTTGTTCCATGTGTGCATGAGTAATGGGGTAACCATATGTGTGCCTTTATTTTTACAAGGTGTACAAAATTCGACACTTCTCGTATTACAAGCAATTTCCCAGACTTTTCTGTTTCGTAGGGTTTCGGGATCAAAGATGTAGTTTGATGACTTTGATGTAGTTTGTGACGGAATTAGAATGGGATGGGTGTACGTGCGATTAGATTGCTCTGTCTCCACCCCCCCCCCACCCCCCCCACAACCTAACCGAGTCAAATGAATGACTCGGCTCTGTGAGCTGATAGCTGGGGCAAGTATTATCCCAACGCGGTCCCAGGGTGTAGGGTTCCATTTGCCTGAGGCCACTTTTGCCATCTGCTCCGGTACATGCCTCAAGGGTCAGGTTCTTGGTTAGTCTTTCACCCCATTGTCATTCCCATTTGGAGCGTGAACTGGCCGTAGTCCACTGCTTACTGGGACCGGGATACATGCGTTAAGGGACCCGACCTAGTTCTCAGTAATCCTTTCAGAAAATAAAACACACTGTAAAGGTCACGTTGAATACTATTCGGATATTTGGTCAGGGCTGCCTGACAGAGATCAGGTAATTTACCAGCAACTTCCTTTAGCTGTCGATAAAACTTTCCGAATTGCATTCAAACTTTGAAAGAGTCCAACTGAACGATAGACACAAAAAGCTGCGGTGGCTCAGCGGGTCAGACAGCATCTCTGGAAAGAAGGAAAAGGTGATGTTTGTTGTGGATGGAGAGAGCCTTCTTCAGACTGAGAGTCAGGGGAAAGCGAGGCGAGAGATACACAGACGGTGATATAAGGAGGTGCAGAACAAATGAAATGAAAGAGATGCACAAATGTAACGATGATAGAGGAAACAGGCAATGTGGGCTAGGTGATAACGAGTCACAGACAAACTCACCGGGACGGTAACGACTAGGATGGGGGAGGGGTGGAGAGAGAGGGGATGCAAGGGGTACTTGAAGTTCGAGAAATCAATGTTCATACAGTTGGCGTGTAACCTGCCCAAGAGAAATATGAGCTGCTGTTCCTCCAATTTGCGTTTGGCCTCACTCTGACATGGTTACCGATTTACAATGTGCACCACGGTCTTAAGCTGCAACATCCAAACAAACAGAATCCAACACGTTAGAAAGCCATTAAACCCAAACCAGGTCTGAATAGAGCAATCCCATTCATCCAGCTCCTCTTAGTCTGATTGCCCTGTTTACCTACAATTTACAGTATTACCTCTCGTGCCTTTGCAGTTTGATTATTTTCCACCCGCCTACACTAAGGGGTGCAAACCCGTGCGCCTTTGGTGTGCGGCAGGAAACCGGAGCACCCGGAGAAAAACCCACGCAGGTCACGGGGAGAATGGCCAAACTCTGCACAGACAGGACCCGTGGTCAGGATTGAACCCGGGTCTCTTGATCGCTGTGAGGAGACAACTCTACCGCTGCACCCTGAAACACCAGTCTACTTTCTCCCAGTTTTCAAGATCACTTTAATTCAACTTCTGAAGTGGTTCCTCTCCAAGAAGACAGCATTTATCATCTTCACCTCAATTACAACACTGATGACATTCCAAAGGTGCTTAATTTGCCAGCCATCTCCCCGAGGCTTCAGCAGAATGCTAATCTCCCTTGATCATGACTAACTATTGTTTTAAGTTTACTTTCCACATCTAAAGCTGTTTGACACGGGCATGCTGAGGCAGAGGGAGATGTTTCACATTATCCGACTGTTTCTTGTTCAGATCGACCGTGAAGCCCGATCACTTCACAAGGTTCATGCTGTTCAGGGCCGCATCTTCGCGCGGGCGGCCTTTGTGTTGAAAGTCCCGCCAGATGACAGCCCCCTTTAATCTGGGATAGATGGGAAAAACATACTGCCCTACAGTGCCAGGGATCACACACTACACATGGATGGGCTTTAGTGGATTAGCAGAAAGGAAAATAACAAAAAACCGAGTTAAGTAAAGAATAAAACATATATAAAATAAAATAATAATGGTGCTAAACAATGAAGTAGCTTTATTACACCACACAAACTATAACTTATTAAACAAATCCAAATTATTATTTATATTGGCTGAAAATCAGTAATATCATAGAAACATAGAAACTAGGTGCAGGAGGAGGCCATTCGGCCCTTCGAGCCAGCACCGCCATTTATTGTGATCATGGCTGATCGTCCCCTATCAATAACCCGTGCCTGCCTTCTCCCCGTATCCCTTGACTCCGCTAGCCCCTAGAGCTCTATCTAACTCTTTCTTAAATCCATCCAGTGACTTGGCCTCCACTGCCCTCTGTGGCAGGGAATTCCATAAATTCACAACTCTCTGGGTGAAAAGGTTTTTTCTCACCTCAGTCTTAAATGACCTCCCCTTTATTCTTAGACTGTGGCCCCAGGTTCTGGACTCGCCCAACATTGGGAACATTTTTCCTGCATCTAGCTTTTATAATTTTATATGTTTCTACAAGATGCCCCCTCATCCTTCTAAACTCTAGCGAAAACAATCCTAGTCTTTTCAATTTTTCCTCATATGACAGTCCCGCCATCCCAGGGATCAATCTCGTGAACCTACGCTGCACTGCCTCAATCACAAGGACGTCCTTCCTCAATTTAGGAGACCAAAACTGTACATATCATAGAACATTTAAGTTTAGTTTAGTTTAGTTTAGTTTAGTTTAGTTTAGTTTAGTTTAGTTTAGTTTAGTTTAGTTTATTGTCACGTGTAGCAAGGTGCTGTTGAAAAGCTTTTTTGTTGTGTGCTACCCAGTCAGCGGAAAGACTATACATGATTACTATCAGGCCGTCCATAGTGCACGGATACAAGGTAAAGGGAATAACGTTTAGTGCAGGATAAGATTGTGTGACACATTTGATATCACTTGGTATTGGGATTGATTTATTATTGTTGTGGAACCGAGAGACAGTGAAAAGCTTTGTTCGTGTGGTTCTCAGTCAAATCACCCTGTACATGAACACATTCAAGCCACATACACAAGTGAGAGAGAGAAAAATACCAGAGTGCAGAATACACTCATTTTCCATGACAGTTACAGAGAAAAATTGCAAGGTCTGCAGTGAGGTAGGTTGGAAGATCGAAGATTGGAAAATCTACTTTCGATTTTTCCAGCATCTGCAGTTCCTTCTTAAACATTTTGTCTACTCCACTGCGAAATCTCCTCCAGGCATGCCTACTTTGTTCTCCTCCTCTCTCCGAAGGCAGTTTAACAACCTACCCGAAACGTCACCTATCCCTTCGCTCCATAGATGCTGCCTCACCCGCTGAGTTTCTCCAGCATTTTTATCTACCAAAGGTCTGCAGTGAGGTAGGTTGGAAGATCGGGACTACTCCCTAGCTTATGGGAGGATTGTTCAATAGGTTTAGGTTGAGGTTTAGTTTTAAGTTTATTATTGTCACTTGTACCGAGGTACAGCAAAGGTTTTGCTTTGCATGATATCTAATCAAATTAGATAAAACTACACATAAATATAATCAAATCAAACTCAAGTGTAGTGGGTAGAGCAAAGGGAATTGATACCGAGTGCAGAATATCGTTCTCCATCTTGTAGTGTACAGACAAAGTCTGTAGACAAAGTCTGTATCTGCAATAGGGCGGAGGTGAATGGGACAATACCTAACTTACAGTAGTACTGTTCAGTGACCTGAAACTGTTCCTGAATCTGATGGTACGGACTTTCAAACTTTTGTAACTTCTGTCTGATGGGAGATGGGAGAAGGGGGAATGACCAGAATGAAAATGGTCCTTGATTATGTCTGTCCATATGATGTGTGTTGGAAGGAACTGCAGATGCTGGTTTAGAAACAGAGAGACATAGAAAATAGGTGCAGGAGTAGGCCATTCGGCCCTTCGAGCCTGCACCGCCATTCAATATGATCATGGCTGATCATCCAACTCAGTATCCTGTACCTGCCTTCTCTCCATACCCCCTGATCCCTTTAACTACAAGGGCCACATCTAACTCCCTCTTAAATATAGCCAATGAACTGGCCTCAACTACATTCTGTGGCAGAGAATTCCAGAGATTCACCACTCTCTGTGTGAAAAATGTTTTTCTCATCTCGGTCCTAAAAGATTTCCCCTTTATCCTTAAACTGCGACCGCTTGTTCTGGACGTCCCCAACATCGGGAACAATCTTCCTGCATCTAGCCTGTCCAACCCCTTAAGAATTTTGTAAGTTTCTATAAGATCCCCCCTCAATCTTCTGAATTCTAGCGAGTACAAGCCGAGTCTATCCAGTCTTTCTTCATATGAAAGTCCTGACATCCCAGGAATCAGTCTGGTGAACCTTCTCTGTACTCCCACTATGGCAACAATGTCCTTCCGAAGATTTACACCGAAGATGGACACAAAATGCTGGAGTAACTCAGCGGGACAGGCAGCATCTCTGGAGAAGGAATGGGTGACATTTCGAGTCGAGACCCTTCTTCACACTCGACGGGTGACATTTCATAAGTTCATAAGCGGGGCTCATGTTGTCGATCTCCCGGTGGTGAGCCCTGTCAACTGACTTCACTCAGGCGAACGACAACAAACAGAGGCAGCAGCAGCGCCGCAGCTTGGCGCCAACCCGGAGCATGCGCCATTTTTAGGGCGGGCACCAACACGGATGTCGAACCGGATGTCATCACCCTGCTGCAGCTGAATTCTGCTGCCTCAAACGCAAGAAGAATGATTTAATAAGTGATAGGAGCAGAATTAAGCCATTCGGCCCTTCAGGTCTACTCCGCCATTTAATCGTGGTGGTTCTATCTCTCCCCCCCTAACACCGACTTCAGACTCATTCTGAAGAAGGGCCTCAACCCGAAACGTCACCCATTCCTTCTCTCCAGAGATGCTGCCTGTCCCGCTGAATTACTCCAGCATTTTGTGCCAATCGATCTGTATGATGGATGGGCTACATCCTGAACTCTCTGTAATCCCTTGCAGTCTTGGACAGAGCTGCCACCAAACTAATCTGTGATGGTGGAATGCTTTCTCCGGTGTTCTGAGTTGGACACTCTGTGTGCAAGTCACATCATCTGTGCCTGGCTATTGTCGTCCAATAAACTGCCCTTTGGCTATAACATTTGGGAACTGCCACAGGACGAAACATCACAACTATTGCCCGGGATACCAGAACTTGATTTTGGGCGATTTGCTCTCTGTTGTTCCATAATAGCTGGACATGAAAGGAATTGGATCTCTTCCGAATTCATTCAAGGCAGTTGAAGTGTGGTACCACAATGAACGCTGCCCTGTTCAATACAGAGTCCTCCACTCCACACAAACCTCTGCTGCCCGGGCTGGAGAAAATGAAATGTAACTGCCCCTTATTGTGTAGAGAGCCTCAATGACCTCCACTTTGTAAACTGCACTAGTTGGGAATATCTCCATCTCTCGTCTTGAAAGAGAATGAACGAATGCAAGAAACCAGGGCAATACGGGACTTACTATTACATCCGTAGAAATGGGTTTGTGCGTTGAAGTCTGAATGAACTCTTTCACTGCCCACTGTATCACTGCATCAGGGCATTTGCAACTTGAAACAACTATAGAAATGATTCATTGAGGAAAAACGAATTGCAGAGCTACAGGGAAATAAGGAGAGGGGTGAATAAGATTGCTTTCCTGGGGCCAGAAATGGCCCCAATGGGCCAAATAGCCTTCTTCTGTGAAATTACAAGCGGGAGATTTCTTCATGAAATAGTCACGCCATATTTTGCCATTTTTCACTATTTACATACTGCTCTTTAACCATGTGTGGAGTCTGAGGAAGGGTCACGACCCGAAGCATTGCCTATCCATGTCCTTCACAGATGCTGCCTGGCCCGCTGAGTTACTCCAGCACTTTGCGTCCTACTCAGGGCTCCCGCATCTGCAGTTCCTTTGTGTCCCAATTTGGCTGCTCTTCTGTGAAACTCCTCACTATGGTTTAACTTCACACATATATCTGTACCCAAATGATCATATCGTGTTCGCTTTACATGGCATCTACATAGAAACATAGAAAATAGGTGCAGGTGTAGGCCATTCGGCCCTTCAAGCCTGCACCGCCATTCAATATGATCATGGCTGATCATCCAACTCAGTATCCTGTACCTGCCCTCTCTCCATACCCCCTGATCCCTTTAGCCACAAGGGCCACATCTAACTCCCTCTTAAATATAGCCAATGAACTGGCCTCAACTACCTTCTGTGGCAGAGAATTCCAGAGACTCACCACTCTCTGTGTGAAAAATGTTTTTCTCATCTCGGTCCTAAAGGATTTCCCCTTTATCCTTAAACTGTGACCCCTTGTCCTGGACTTCCCCAACATCGGGAACAATCTTCCTGCATCTAGCCTGTCCAACCCCATAAGAATTTTGTAAGTTTCTATAAGATCCCCCCTCAATCTTCTAAATTCTAGCGAGTACAAGCCGAGTCTATCCAGTCTTTCTTCATATGAAAGTCCTGACATCCCAGGAATCAGTCTGGTGAACCTTCTCTGTACTCCCTCTATGGCAAGAATGTCTTTCCTCAGATTTGGAGACCAAAACTGTACGCAATACTCCAGGTGTGGTCTCACCAATAGATTTGCAATAGAATAGATTGGGTGCATTTTGAGTTCGTGCTGTGAGAATAAATAGTCCATAATAGTTCATCTTCTTCACTGTCATTCATGGAGCTATCTATCAGAAATAATTTCCCTTTAAAATGGGATGCTTTGTTCTGCGTCCAACTGACTCAGAATTCAGACGAATGTTATGACAATGTCAGGAACAAAACTGCAATCAATTTATTTTAATAAGATACAGATCATCCAGGAAATATTCCAGTTTGAACACAAGGCATCTCAACGGTTCAAGGGTTAACTGGCTCTTTATTGCCACATGTACCTAGATACAGTGACATTCTTTTATATGCATACCATTCAGTAAAATTCTACTATACACAAGTACATTCATAAGGTCATGTCATAAGTGATAGGATTAGAATGAGACCATTAGGCCCATCAAGTCTACTCCACCATTCAATCATGGCTGATCTAACTCTCCCTCCTAACCCCATTCTCCTGCCTTCTCCCCATAACCTCTGACACCCGTACTAATCACGAATCTATCTGTCTCTGCCTTAAAAAATATCCACTGACTTGGCCTCCAGAGCCTTCTGTGGCAAAGAATCCCACAGATTCACCACCCTCTGACTGAAGAACTACCCAAGTACAAGAGGGACGACAGATGGCACAATGGGCTAAGTGTTCGGCTGGCAACCGGAAGGTAGCCGGTTCGAATCCCGCTTGGAGTGCATACTGTCGTTGTGTCCTTGGGCAAGACACTTCACCCACCTTTGCCTGTGTGTGAATGTGTGTGAATGTGTGTGAGTGATTGGTGGTGGTCGGAGGGGCCGTAGGCGCAGATTGGCAGCCACGCTTCCGTCAGTCTGCCCCAGGGCAGCTGTGGCTACAGAAGTAGCTTACCACCACCGAGTGTGACTGAGGAGTGAATGAATAATGCGATGTAAAGCGCCTTGAGTATTAGACAGGCGCTATATAAATCCCATCCATTATTATTATTATTAAGAGTGTAAGAACAGTGGATTGTACTGAGGCAGTACACAAGAGTTGTCACGTTTCTGGCACCATCTTGTATCCTTCAAGATTCAAAGTCCTCAACGATGTTGAGTCATAACTTGGCCTTAAAGGTCATCTTTCAATTTTGGTTTGATTTTCATTCCTGATCAAGATACAAGATAAAAGATACATTTATTTGTCACATGTACCAGTTGGCACAGTAAAATGTGTGGTCACCATACAGCCATACAAATAAATATAGAACACAACACACGATAGAGTTCAACATAAAACATCCCCACACAGCAGAATCAAAAGTTTTCCACTGTGAGGGAAGGCACCAAAGTCAGTCTCTTCCTCTGATGTTCACCCGTGGTCGGGGCCTCCGGAGCCCTCCACAGTCGCAGCTACGGGCAGCCCCCCGCTCAGGCCCGTTGGAACTCCGACGTCGGGACTGGAAGCCAACCTCAGCGGCTTGGACCTCCGAATCGGCCGCTTCCTACCAGAGTCCGCGGCTCCCGACGTCCCCAGGCCGCGCCGGGCGGAGATTCACGCTGGCGGCCCTCGGCAAAGGGCCCCAGGACTCCGCAATGTTGTGGTCAGTGCCGCCCGTGTTAGGAGCTCCACGAACCACAGCTCCTCGATGTTGGAGCGGTGGGCCCAACGCTCCGGAGCTCCAAACGGCGATCCAGGTAGGCATCATTGACTTGCCGTTAAATCACATCAACATCACGTCACCCAGCTGTGGAGGTCATTGATATTTGCAAAAGACAATTACTTTGCACAGAGACAGAGGAAGAGAGAGAGAGACAGAGAGAGACAGAGACATGGACAGAGGCAGAGATGGAGAGATAGTGAAAGTGGGGGAGAGAGAGAGAGAGAGAGACAGAGAGAGACAGCAATCTGTCAGAACATTTGCCAACAAGAAACAGTAGAGCTACAGCCTTACAGCGCCAGAGATCCGGGTTCGATCCTGACTACGGGTGCTGTCTGTACGGAGTTTGTACGTTCTCCCCATGACCTTCATGGGTTTTCCCCGGGTGCTCCAGTTTCCTCCCGCACTCCAAAGGCGTACAGGTTTGTAGGTTAATCGCCTTCGGTAAAATTGGTAAATTGTCCCTGGTGTTCAGGATAGAACTGGTGTGCGGGGATCGATCGCTGGTCGGCGCGGACTCGGTGGGCCGAAGGACCTGCCTCCTCGCTGTATCTCCAAGCTAAGCTAAACTAAACTAAACACCACTGGCGTTTGACTAAATAGCCAGTGATTTGTCCATCCCTCTCTCTACTTACGAGCAAAATGCCCGATACATTATCAGTCGTCCAGGGAATGATCTACAGCTGGAGAATCTCATTGAACTGAGGCCCAAAGCACAATATCAAGTTCTCATCGTGCCAACCTGTTCCTGCATGAATATCATTCTCGGCTGTCTTCGTGTTGGGTAGAAATGCCCAAGGGGAGTGGAGGCAGATCTATGACACTCAACAAGGACACCTACAGCCAAACTAAGACCAATTGTTGAGTGATATTCAAGGTTGCTAAAGCATCAAGGAATTCTCCCACCACCTCATCAGCACAGCCTGGATATCAGCTGCGATCCCAGTTCACAGATACACTTTTAATGAATTACAGCTGTCAGGCACAAAATGCTGGAGCAACTCAGTGGGTCAATAGACAATAGACAATAGACAATAGACAACAGGTGCAGGAGTAGGCCATTGGGCCCTTCGAGCCAGCACCGCCATTCAATGTGATCATGGCTGATCATCCCCAATCAGTACCCCGTTCCTGCCCTCTCCCCATATCCCCTGACTCTGCTATCTTTAAGAGCCCTATCTAGCTCTCTCTTGAAAGTATCCAGAGAACCTGCCTCCACCGCCCTCTGAGGCAGAGAATTCCACAGACTCACCACTCTCTGTGAGAAAAAGTGTTTCCTCGTCTCCATTCTAAATGGCTTACTCCTTATTCTTAAACTGTGGCCCCTGGTTCTGGACTCCACCAACATCAGGAACATGTTTCCTGCCTCTGGTGTGTCCAAGCCCTTAACAATCTTATGGGTCAGTCAATATCTCTGGAAAAAAAAGGAATAGGTGACGTTTTATGTGTCATTCCTAACTGTCACTGTATGTCATGTTGTCTTTTGCGGGTGGAGCACCAAAGCAAATTCCTTGTATGTGAATACTTGGCCAATAAACGTATTCATTCATTCATCATTCATTCTTCAGACTGATAGTCAGGGGAGAGGGAAACTAGAGGTATGAAACAAATTCTTGATTAGTACGGATGTCAGGGGTTATGGGACGAAGGCAGGAGAATGGGGTTGTGCGGGAAAGATAGATCAGCCATGATTGAATGGCGGAGTAGACTTGATGGGCCGAATCGCCTCATTCTGCTCCTATCACTTAAGGACATGAAAAGGTTCAGAACAAAGCTGAGCTGGCACCGATGACCAAGGAAAGGTGGAGCCCACAATGGTCCATTGTTGGCTGTGGAAGAGGTGACAACAAAGGGATGTATAGATGCGATGACTGGAACTAGCAGGACAACTAGGATGGAGGAGGGGCAGATAGAGAGGGAATGCAATGATTACTTGCCCCACGGGTTAGGTATAGGTATGATCAGCTATGTGTAAGAAGGAACTGCAGATGCTGGTTTAAACCAAAGAAAAGTTCTGGTGTGACTCTGCCGGACAGGCAGCGTCTCTGGAGAGAAGGAATGAGTGACGTTTCGGGTCGAGACCCTTCTTCAGACATTTTGTGTCTATGCACAATATATCTGCTTATTGGCCACCATCTTGGATGAGAGTCATAGAGTGACGGAAACAGCACGGAAACAGGCCCTTCGACCCAACTTGCCCATGCCTACCAAGATGCCCCATCTGCACTAGTTCCACCTGTCCAAGTATGTCTGTGTGTGTGTATGCACGTGTGTGTGTGTGTGTGTGTGTGTGTGCACGTGTGTATGTGCATGTGTATGTTTGTGTATCTGCGTGCATGTGTATGTTTGTGTGTGCATGAGTGTTTTGTGCGTGTGTGTGTTATGTTTGTGTGTATGTTTGTTTGTGTGCGCGCATGCATGTATGTGAGTGTGTGTGTGTGTGTGTGTGTGTGTGACTGTTTTGTGTGTGTGTGTGTGTGCGTGTGTGTGTGACTGTTTTGTGTGTGTGTGTGTGTGTGCGTGTGTGTGTGTGTGTGTGTGTGACTGTGTGTGTGTGTGTGTGTGTGTGTGTGTGTGTGTGTGTGTGTGACTGTTTTGTGTGTGTGTGTGTGTGTGACTGTTTTGTATGTGCCTGTGTGTGTTGTGTGTGCGTGTGAGTGTGTGAGAGTGTGAGCGTGAGTGTGTGTGTGTGTGTGCATGCATGCATGTGTGTGAGTGAGTGTTTTGTGTGTGTGTGTGTGTGTGTGCCTGTGTGAGGATGTGTGTGTGTTGTGTGTGCATGCATGAGTGTGAGTGTGTGAGAGTGTGAGCGTGTGTGTGTGTGAGTGATTGCGTGTGTCGTGTGCGTGCATGTGTGCATTTGTGTGTACGTGCGCGTGCAACCATGCACACATTTGAGTGAGCACAGACTGCACGCAGGACAACCCACGACTAATTCCACATCAAACACTGTTCTGCCGTCACTCACTGATCAACCTTATCATTCGAAGCAGAGGTCCAGGCGGGAACAAATCCGTGGAGAATCTGATCAGTGTGTTTGTGACCTGACCCGACCCTTATAGTCTCTCACTGCGTGACTGCCAGCTGCCCTTTGCATTCCATCTCTGCGTTTCATAGTGTTTGAAGGAATTTTAACCAGGTTGCCTTTATTTTCATTATATATAAAATCTTCCTTTCTTTTAAAATATTTTTATTAGTTTTTTTCAAAAGCAAAAACAAATCAAAGAAGTAATGATAAACATTACAGTGATATTGATACATAGGGATCAGGGTTACATTAATGGCAGGTATAACCTAAATATGAGACCAGTGTCAAACTACACATTGAATATAGACCTCCCGGTCTCTATGTAAATATAGTTAAGTGTTTAAAAGAGAACTTGTAGGTATAAAAACAAAAAGATAAAAAGAAGAAAAAAAAGAGGAAAAAACGAAAAATCAAAACCCCCCTAAACTAAAGGGGGAAAAAAAGAATCTGGGCAGCAAAGAGTTTCAACAATTTAAGTGTTTAAGAAGGAACTGCAGATGCTGGAAAATCGAGCATCGAAGGTATCGAAAATCGAAGGTACAAACAGGGACTTAAATTGTTGAAGGTACACAAAAAAGCTGGAGAAACTCAGCGGGTGCAGCAGCATCTATGGAGCGAAGGAAATAGGCAACGTTTCGGGCCGAAACCCGGAAGGGTTTCGGCCCGAAACGTTACCTATTTCCTTCAGGATTTTGGGCCAAACGTTGCCTATTTCCTTCGCTCCATAGATGCTGCTGCACCCGCTGAGTTTCTCCATCTTTTTTGTGTACCTTCAACAATTTAAGTCCCTGTTTGTCGTCAAGTCCGTTCCACCGTATAACAGTAACAAAAAAAATCATTATAACAGTCGGAGAGGGGGCAGTTTATGTCGTATGAAAATGTTGAATAAATCTTCCCCAATCCCTATCGAATGTAACCAAGGGTTCAACAATGTCACTCCTAATGTTTTTCTAAATTTAAACATGATATTGTTTCAGGTTACCAATGGAGTGTGGTCGGGGGGATTAGAAGATTTCCATTTAAATAAAATAGACCTTCTGGCAATTAATGTGTCAAAAGCAATCAGCCGGTTATAAAACATGTATAAAATCAACCCAACTTCCTTAAATGGGAGTGGAGAAGTCTTCAAAGTGATGGTCGGATGCAGAGTTTATGATTCCAA
>NC_045977.1:35880611-35963111 GCF_010909765.2 Amblyraja radiata
ATGGCAGGAATGGGGTACTGATTGGGGATGATCAGCCATGATCACATTGAATGGCGGTGCTGGCTCGAAGGGCCGAATGGCCTACTCCTGCACCTATTGTCTATTGTCTATTGTCACTAATTAACTAATTGTCGCCTGCAGATTTTATTTTTCTTATATTTAAGATGACTTTACAAGACATTATCCCGGATAATTCAGTGCATTCTCCCGACCCTGTTTCACATTGTTCTCACTCTGCAAGAAGATCACTATAAAAGCTGTCGAAGGAACTACAGTCGCTGGTAAACACCGAAGACAGACACCAAATGCTGGAATAAGGAATCAGCGGGCCAGGCAGCGTGTTCATTTGATCAAGGAGCAGAATTAGGCCATTCGGCCCATCAGGTCTACTCCTCCATTCAATCATGGCTGATCTATTTTTGCCTCTCAACCCCATTCTCCTATCTTCTCCCCATAACCCCTATCACCCGTACTAGTCAAGAATCTGTAATTCTCCCCCTTACAAATATCCATTGACTTGGCCTCCACAGCCAACTGTGGCAACTGAATTCCACAGATTCACCACCCTCTGACTAAAGCATCTCTGGCGAAGAGGAATAGGTATCAGGTCTCGACCGAAAAGGGTCTCGACCGGAAACGTCACCCATTCCCTCTCTCCCGAGATGCTGCCTGTCCCACTGAGTTACTCCAGATTTTTGTGTCTATCTTCGGTTTAAACCAGCATCTGCAGTTCCCTCCTGCACAAGTACACTTTGATGTTCATCCAAACTTGAGAGGGTCTCTGGTCTTTCTCAGGCTGGGGACAATTAAATGTCTATTTATTGGCCGAAAGATGTGCCAACTAAGAATGCAACCTCTCTCCCCATTCACACGCAAATTACTCTCATTATTCTCCGCAATAACACAGAGATAAAGCAGGATCCATGGTCATAGAGAGATTAAGCACTCAATCAATGTTAAAACATGCTTTGGTTCATCTTCTGTCTCTCACTCCTGACGTTTGGGCACCTTGTTGATCAACGGGGGGGGGGGGGGGGGGCCAGCACGGTGGCGCAGTTGTAGAGTTGCTGCCTCGCAGCGCCAGAGACCCGGGTCCAATCCTGATCCGGCTGCTGCCTGTGTGGAGTTTGTAAGCTCTCCCCGTTTAGAAGATTGAGGGGGGATCTTATAGAAACTTACAAAATTCTTATGGGGTTGGACAGGCTAGATGCAGGAAGATTGTTCCCGATGTTGGGGAAGTCCAGAACAAGGGGTCACAGTTTAAGGATAAAGGGGAAATCCTTTAGGACCGAGATGAGAAAAACATTTTTCACACAGAGAGTGGTGAATCTCTGGAATTCTCTGCCACAGAAGGTAGTTGAGGCCAGTTCATTGGCTATATTTAAGAGGGAGTTAGATGTGGCCCTTGTGGCTAAAGGGATCAGGGGGTATGGAGAGAAGGCAGGTACAGGATACTGAGTTGGATGATCAGCCATGATCATATTGAATGGCGGCGCAGGCTCGAAGGGCCGAATGGCCTACTCCTGCACCTATTTTCTATGTTTCTACTGGTTTCCCCCGGGTGCTCCGGTTTCCTCCCACACTCCAAAGGCGTACATGTTTGTAGGTTAATTGGCTTTGGTGAAAAATTGTCTAATACTGCAGGTGATTGTTAGCTTCTGCTACTATGACACCATTCTTTGAGGCAACATAAGGTCATGCTTGTGCAGAACCTTTACCTTTAAGACATCAATTCTTGCTGAACAAACACACACACACACACACACACAGACACACACACACAGAAAGCAAAGAAAGCCTTGTAATCTGTACTCTTTATTGCCTGAGCAGATGGCGAGTGAAATAATGCAATAAAATTCCCTGGGACAAACAGCTAAGAGTCCTGGTGGTAAGGCTAGGATCCATTATTCTGATAAGAATGCGCACAAACCCCCCTCTGTTGACTTTAGCAGTCCTACTGTGGTGACTCTGAATGGAATACCTAGACTATCACTGAGCTGATATACTAATCCACAGATAAGGGAACTATGCCCAGCATTAAAACAACAGCAATTAATCTTAGTGCCAAGAATTTATTAATTGTTCCACTGTACCTTCATGCTTTTAGAAATGGCTCGAGAATTACAAATAGAACTTTCATACCATTAACCCTTCTCCACGTCTTATTTTAATTTTTAGTTTAGTTAAGATATACAGCCTGGAAACAGGCCCTTCGGCCCACCGAGTCCGCACCAATCAGTGATCACCCCGTACACTAACACTATCCTACACACACGCTCAGGACAATTTACAATTTTTACCGAAGCCAATTAACCTACAAAAAACCTGTACGTCTTTGGAGTGTGGGAGGAAACCGGAGCACCCAGAGGAAACCCACGCAGGTCACGGGGAGAACGTGCAAACTCCGTACACACAGCACCCGTGGTCAGGATTGAACCCAGGCCTCTGGCGCTGTAGGCAGCAACTCCACCCTTGCCCTATAAACTTGCATTATGTAGCACTTAAAATTTTTACCTGAGAAACATCACATCTAACATGACCGAGCCAAAAAGGAAAGTGTTCGAACGGATGACCAAAGATTAGTTACATATATCATAAGGTCATAAGAAATAGGTGCAGGAATAGACCATTCGGCTGAACCATGTTTCCCTCTCAACCCCATTCTCCTGCCTTCCCCACAACCTTTGATGCCCTTACTAATCAAGAACTATCAATCTCCGCTTTGAAAATACCCAATGACGGCCTCCAAAGCCACCTATGGCAATAAATTCCACAGATTCACCACTGCCTGGCTAAAGAAATTCCTCTGCATCTCCATTCTAAAGGTACAGTATGTCCTTTTATTCTGAGGCTCTGCCCTCTGGTCCTCGTTGTCGTGGTGGCTCTCCCTTGAGGTCGAGGATGATGGTCTACGTTCTGTTGTTTTTATGGACTCTCAGGTGGCTTATGAGTCCAATCCTGGCTTTGAAAGTTCTTCGGCATTCAGGACAGGTAATTCTAGACGGCAGATCGGGTTTTGGTTGTTGCTGCCTCTCCTTCCGTTTTCTTCTCTTTTCTTCTAATTCTGCGCATCTCTTGGCTTCGAAGGTCACTGTTCCTTCTTGGATGATGGTTCGCCAGAGTTTCCTGTCCTTGGCATTGGTTTCCCAATTGTCGATGTCAATTTGCACATTTCTTCATGTTGGCTTTTAAGGCGTCTTTGAATCTCTTCTTTTCCATCTGCCTTCTTTAAGCTGGGAGTTAAAGGTTTGCTTTGGTAGACGCTACATCTTCCATCCGAACAACATGACCGACCCATCTTAGTTGGTTCTTGATGACGAGGACTTCGATGCTAGATGTTTTCGCTTCAATCAGCACGTTGACGTTGGTTCTTCTGTCTTCCTAGCTGATATTTAAGCTGCTTCTAAGACATCGTTGATGGACCTTCTCAAGTGTTTTCAGATGGCGCCGGTATGGTGTCCAGGTTTCTGATGCATACGGGAGCGTTGGAATCACCACTGCCTTGTACACTAACATTTTGGTGTCTGTTCGGATGTCACGATTTTGAAAAACTCTCGTTCGAAGACGTCCAAAAGCTGTTCCAGCACACTTAAGATGATGTTGGACCGTATCATCAAGGTCAACATCGGAGGAGAGGTGACTTCCAAGGTACGGAAAGTGATCCACATTTTCCAGGGTTGTTTCACCAAGTTGAATTGACGGTTCTTTCCGATTTGTCTCAGTTGGTGACGATTGGAGATAACCTGAGTCTTCTTGGAGTTGATGGTAAGTCCAAGTTTCGTGTAGGCAATTGTTGAAGGCAGTCAGGATCTGTTGCAGATGATTTTCTGAGAGAGCTGCAAAACAGTTGTCGTCAGCGCATTGGAACTCGATGAGGGAGCTCATAGATGTCTTCGTTTTGGACTTGAGACGGGCAAGATTGAAAAGTCTGCCATCTGTTCTGTAGACAATTTCCATTCCTGGATGATTGTCGCAATGCAGATGGTGAACAGTGTTGGGGCAATCGCGCATCCCTGTTTCACTCCGGATCTGACTTGAAACGGCTCACAGTGTTTCATTACCTTTCCACAGTCTCGTTTACCTTTGGGTTGCAGTACTCGTCAAACTGTATGATCATTGAACTCACTGTGGTCCTCGCTGAAGGGCTAGCACTCGACAAAGTTGCCCAAAGTTCTCTGCCTTTTTCTCCGATGAGATAGTTGAATAGCTTGACTTTTGTGGTCTCTTCGGCGTCTGGCATGGCAAGGTCTATGTACAGTGTGAACTCCTCCTTTCAACTTTTCCATGACTTCGCCAAGTTGTTGGAGTCCAAAACCAAAGTTCCAGGGGGTTTTAGCCCTTCCATCGCTGTCAGCTAGCTGTTGTTTTTTTGTTTTTTCTTTGCCGGCTTCTGTAAGGCTAACGTTAGCCTGCTGCTAGCTAGCTAAACTTTCACTTTTCTAGTTAATTCTGACAATTTTCGACGTCCATCCCACCGCTGCCACCATGTTTCATTATGTTCTGGCTCTTTCTGGACTATACATAATGGACGATTAATGCAGTCTTGCTTACTAGATCTTTATTGTCTTTGTGCAGTCATCATCCAAACCAAAGATCTTATAGCAGAGCTCCTCTATAATCTTTGATCCGAACTGTGTCACGAGCCCGGTGTCACCTCTAAAACAGTCCCCCGTACACCAGTACTTAAATAAACAATCCTATTGTTACACACAGTTGCTGTTGTTGGCCAGTCAATGTTGTTGACTTTGGCAAGCATGTCATCGTGGAGGGGTCTCGGGATTCGAATGTACTTTTCAGGACATCCAAAGGTGGATAGGATGTCCCATAAGAGTTCCCTTGATACCGAGTCGAAGGCCTTAGTGAGGTCGATGAATGCCATGTACAAAGGTTGAAGTTGTTCACAACATTTTTCCTAGACTCTCCAACTAGTGGAAACATCCTCCCCACACCCACTCAATCTAGGCTCTTCATCATCCGCTAGGTTTCAATGAGATCTCCCCCTCATCATTCTAAAGTGATGAAACACAATGTTCAAGAAGGAACTGCAGATGCTGGAAAATCGAAGGTAGACAAAATTGCTGGAGAAACTCAGCGGGCATGGCAGCATCTATGGAACAAAGGAAATAGGCAACGTTTTGGGCCGAACCCCTTCTTCAGACTACCTTGTGATGAAACACCTCCACTTAGATCTTGATACATTCCACCGATATTAATTCTACGGCTTATTTTATTTAGAATGAATCCTTCCTGCCTCTGCCAAGCCTTTAGAATTAGAGCCTGACTTTTGACTTGTCCCAGCTTGCCTTTTAATGGGAGGAATAGATGGTCACATTCTTTGGAGAATGAAGTGAGACAAATGTAAAATCTCAAATATTGGCCTGAAGACACAATACAAAATCATCGTCCTCTGACCTTTCCCGCAACGCAGCTGAAATTACAATTTTTCCTCTCTTCTGGAAAATCCTATTAAGTGTTGTTCGGGCAGCTAGTTCCAACAAAGTTGTTGATTGACCCAAAGTTCAGTCTGACTTTACTAGGGCTGTGTCTTGAAAAGCAATTACGGTTTGAGTTTGACAAAATATAGTGGAGACCAACTTTTCCTCCTGGGATAAATAAAGTTCTATCGTATATACGATATCAATTGTATATACGAGACGATATCAATTGTACTTACAAGCACATGGTGCAACATAACCGTAGAAATTAACTGTTTCAGGATCGGGTGAAGGGTGGTCAAGAATAATAAATAGCTATTTCTCCTTCAGTCCCCGGTTTTCTATCTCCGCTTTTTCTCTCTCTATTTTCTCTCTTTTCTTCTTTCCTTCACCTCACTGTTCGATATCACGCACTTCTCTATTTTTCTACTATTCTCTTTCTTTTCTTCCACTTTCTGCGAAAAAAAAAAAAAAAAAAGAAGTTGTACGTAAAATGTAACATGTCAGTATATATTAGGTATCTACAAGGTACCACATTATTGCACTTACTTCTAATAAAATTAAAAAATTATATATATACCGGGGCGGCATGGTGGCGCAGCGGTAGAGTTGCTGCTTTACAGCGCCCGAGACCCGAGTTCGATCCCGACTACGGGTGCCGGTCTGTACGAAGTTTGCACATTCTCCACTGTGACCTGCGTGGGTTTTCTCCGGGTGCTCCGGTTTCCTCCCGCACCCCAAAGACGTGTGGGTATGTAGGGTTAATTGTCTTCGGTAAAATTGTAAATTGTTCCCTAGTGTGTGTAGGATAGTGTTCGTGTACGGGGCGATCGCTGGTCGGCGGGGGCTCAATGGGCCGAAGGGCCTGTTTCCGTGCTGTATCTCTAAACTAACCTATTACGTGCTGTTCACCCTAAATTTGAAAAATAAATGGAAAGGCACAGAATCAAAATGTTCATAACTAACTAGTTACATCACAGGCCTATTTCAAACAATTCAGCACAGATTGATCAAGTCTTTCGGCCCATTCCATAGTGAATTAATTGTGTGTGCACACGCAGGAAACTTTACTTCACCCTGTCATAGTTAAAGCAATTTTGGGGGGTGAAGAAAAATGGAGAGTGTGAAGTATTTGCTTTTTCATAATATCTATCACAAGCTCAGAACATCCCAAAGCCCCATCCAAGATATGTAGGTCGCCACGATGCAAGCCGGGGTCACAGAAGGTCACACCACCATGGCGGTGATAATGGACAAACGTTCTGATTCATGTTCATACGTTCATATGTGATAGGAGCAGAATTAGGCCAATCGGCCCATCAAGTCTACTCCGCCATTCAATCGTGGCTGATCTATCTTTCCCTCTCAACCCCATTCTCCTGCCTTCTTCCATAAATAACCCCCTGACACCCCGTACTAATCAAGAATCTATCTATCTCTGCCTTAAAGATACTGTGTACATTGACTTGGACTCCACAGCCTTCTGTGGCAATGAATTCCACAGATTCATCATCCCCTGACAGAAGAAATTCCTCCTCATCTCCTTCCTAAAGGAACGTCCTTTTATTCTTGTGTATTCCATTGCAGTAGTTTTGCTTGAGGGGGGGGGAGTGATGTTCGCCTTACACTGGGAGAAAGCTTCAACACTTTTTTAAGCAATAGAGTAGAGAAAACATCTAACGGTAGAGGCGCTGCCTTACAGCGCCAGAGACCTGGGCCCGATCCTGACAAAGGGTGCAGACAGAGTTTGTACGTTCTCCCCGTGACCACGTGGGTTTTCTCCGAGTGTTCCGGTTTCCACCCACATCCCAACGACGTACAGATTTGTAGGTTGACTGGCTTTGGAAATAAAAGGTCAATTGTCCCTAGTGTGTCGGGTAGCACTAGTGCACGGGGTGATCGCTGGTTGGCTCGGACTCGGAGGGCCGAAGGGCCTCTTTCCGCGCTGTATCTCTAAAGTCTAAAGGCAGAAAATGCTCTTTTTCTAAACAGGGGGAACTATCCGAGTGGGTGGCATCTACATCACGGGGGAGTCCACGTTTGCATCTAATTAACGGTGTCCATTTTGCTCAGAATTACACTGCCTTCCAGCGTAGTGTTTGTCTACAATTTGTAAGGTGAGCTCAAAGTCTACAAACCACACACTTTTCCATACCCAGACAGGCACACCCATCCCGTCTTCTGTAATTATACGGAAGTGGCTTCTCACAGACTAATCTCAGGCACAACACAGTTCAATATATCTGAAGTCGTGCCAGACTTCTCATCCCCAATATTATTCCTCAAACCATGTGGTAACAGACAATGCTAATTAACAGAGAGTCTGTGCATACCCACAACAGTCTTTGAAAAAATCTCACCCTTGTTCTTCTGAAGTCTAAAAATAACAATTGTGTACCAGCAATTCTTCCGGACTAAGTTGGTGGGGGGTGGGGGGGGGGGGGGGGGGGGAGGGTGCGAACCTGTAGAATGTTATGTGATAGAAGATTGTGAGATAATTTCCCATAGCCTGCATCAGTCGTTTAAAGTGATCAACCTATTCAATGAATAGGTTTCAATAGATTCAATGAACAGTCTGAAGAAGGGTCTCGACCCGAAACGTCACCTGTTCCTTCGCTCCATAGATGCTTCCTTCACCCGCTGAGTTTCTCCAGCATTTTTGTCTACCTTCGGTTTTTCCAGCATCTGCAGTTCCTTCTTAAACCTATTCAATGTGTAGGAAGGAACTGCAGATGCTGGTTTACACCGAAGACAGACACAAATTGTTGGTGTAGCTCAGCGGGTCAGGCAGAGAAAGGAAATCGGTGATGTTTCGGTTCGAGACAACTTCATTGGCCTGATCAATGCTTTGGCTTGCTGCCGCTGTGTGTTATCTTAGCAGTTTGACACAACAGGTTGGAGATGCTTGGTCGATCAGAGTCTGAAGAAGGGTCTCGACCGGAAATGTCACCTGTTCCTTTTCTCCAATATAATTAGAAACATAGAAAAAAAGGTGCAGGAGTAGGCCATTCGGCCTTTTGAGCCAGCACCGCCATTCAATATGATCATGACTGATCATACCCCGTTCCTGCTTTTTCCCCATATCCCTTGATTCCTTTAGCCGTAAGAGCTAAATCTCTCTTCAAAACGTCCAGTGAATTGGCCTCCACTGCCTTCTGTGGCAGAGAATTCCACAGATTCACAACTCTCTGGGTGAATAAGTTTTTCCTCATCTCAGTCCTAAATGGCCAACCCCTTATTCTTAAACTGCGACCCCTGGTTGTGGACTCCCCCAACATCGGGAACATTTTTCCTGCATCTAGCCTGTCCAATCCTTTAAGGATCTTATATGTTTCGATAAGATACCCTCTCATCCTTCTAAATTCCAATGAATACAAGCCCAGTCGACCCATTCTTTCATCACATGTCAGTCCCGCCATCCCGGAAATTAACCTGGTGAACCTAAGCTGCACTTCCTCAATAGCAATAACGTCCTTCCTCAAATCAGGAGACCAATACTCCAGGTGCAGTCTCACCAGGGCCCTGTACAACTGCAGTTGGACCTTCTTGCTCCTAAACTCAAATATGATAATAAAACATTCTTGGCTCTTGACTAAGTTGCCCCTAGCGTGCGAATGAGAAAGTGGGATAACATAGAACAGGTGTGGAGGGGTTCGATGTGGACTCTGTGGGAGGAAGGGCCTGTTTCCTTGCTGTATCTCTAAACTTTAATGAATGAAATATCCTTGCCAGCAGTATCCATGAATGAATACCAATGTTGTTTCTAATCAAAAATCCAATTTCAACATATTCATCTAATCTTTGTCGCCCTGCCGCAAGCCAGCCAGTGGTAATAAAATGCTATTGTACATTTATCAACACGTTGTATAATCTGCTGCAGGTGCCTGGGTCTTATCGATGCTTTGGTCGGTTGCCTCTGGCTGTTATCTCAGCGGTTTGATACAGAATGTCGGGTCTGATGTGTAATGGGAGCTGGCAGTTGTGAGGCAATAATCGGACTATCTGGTTTCAATGGCGGTGGCACACAGTTTAATCAAAGCTCAGTCAAGTGAGATAGGGTTGGTAACACGCCCCATGAACACTGCTGTGACTCACAGGCATTCAAGTCTTATCAGCCTTGACACACGCTAGGAGTCTGCTCAATCACTGCAGTGGACAAGACTACAGGGGTGGTGCCTGCCATGTGTAGATTATAGTTAACCATTACATTTCAAAAGCCCTGATCCGCAAGTGGGTTGTTTCCAGAGCCCAGGCCAAGAAATTCCACAGAGTTTGATGTTAAGCGGTAATAATTACAGGTCGATTTCACTGATCTACAGATGGCAGGACTTCCCAGCTGTTATCAGGCAACTGGACCATCCTACCACAAGAATATAGAACGGTACTGTGCAAGAACAGGCCCTTCGGCCCACAATGTCTGTGCCGAACATGATGCCGAGACCATCACCTATCTATCTGCACATAACCCATAACTCTCCGTTCGCTGCATATTCATGTCCTTATTCAAAAACCATTTACACCTCACGCTACCTCGGCAAGGCCAGCAGCGTAATCAAGGACGGGCCGCACCCTGGCCACTCCCTCCTCTCCCCTCTCCCATCAGGCAATAGGTACAGAAGTGTGAAAACGCACACCTCCAGATTCAGGGACAGTTTCTTCCCAGCTGTTATCAGGCAACTGAACCATCCTACCACAACCAGAGAGCAGTGCTGAACTACTATCTATCTACCTCATTGGTGACCCTCGGACTATCCTTGATCGGACTTTGCTGGCTTTACCTTGCACTATACGTCATTCCCCTATTATGTTTCTGTACACTGTAAATTGCCCAATTGTAATCATGTTTTGTCTTTCGCTGACTGGTTAGCATCTGTACACGGGAAAATAAACAACATTGAACTGTACAGAACAGGACATGTTTAAAGCAACAGACTAGTTATAACTGTGCTCCTAAGTTAAGCCACTCCTCACACAACTGACTCCCAATATCCCCAGCCTCTGTGGCCAACACTTACTTCATCCTTGAGTGTTGGAAAAATCGAAAAGGAGATATGAACATTTATATTCTGTACCTTTGCGTGTGGAACAAGTTACTAACATGTTAAAAGGACGTCGTACCTTTTTGAAGTAGGTCAGGAGGAATTTCTTTTGTCAGAGGGTGGTGAATCGGTGGAATTCATTGCCACAGAATGCTATGGAGGCTACGAAATTGATGTTTTTAGGGTAAAGATGATACATTCTTGATTAGTACGGGTGTCAGAGGTTATGGGGGGAAGGCAGGAGAATGGGGTTGAGAGGCACAGATAGATCAGCCATGACTGAATGGCGGAGTAAAACAGATGGGCCGAATGGCCTAATTCTGCTCCCATTAACTTATGAAGATGATAATAACATGTTTAAAGTACGTACCTTTGGGAAGGCGATAAGGAGGAATTTATTTAATCAGAGGCTGGTGAAACTGTGGAATTCATTGCCACAGACGGCTATGGAGGCCGTCAATGGATATTTTTAAGGTGGAGACTCCTGATTAGTAAGGATGTCAGGGGTTATGGGGAGAAGGCAGGAGAATGAGGTTGAGAGGGAAAGATAGATCAACCAAGATTGAATGATGGAGTAGACTTGATGGAACGAATGACCTAATTCTGCTCCTATGACATATAAACTTATTTTATTCCCTCCGTATCTACGTGTGCGTTCATACTTCGATTGAAAATGGAGAGGGGAAGCATTTAGAGTCAGAGAGTCTTACAGCGTGAAAACAGGCCCTTCGGCCCATTCTGCCCACACCGGCCAACATGACCAGCAGCAATGTAGAATTATCTCAGACATTCATTTTTTACCGAGTGGCCTACTCCTCCACCTATAGTCTATGTATCTATGTAATAACATTTATTCACCCATTCCTTCTCTCCAGAGATGCTGCCTGTCCCGCTGAGTTACTCCAGCTTTCTGTATCCACAGTATCTTCAGTTTAAACCAGCATCTGCAGGTCCTTCCTACACAGATGAATGAGAAGACAGTCTTGTCACAATGATGTGCTGTACAAGTGAAAGAAGCACATCTCCTTGGCAGGAGTGAGTCAGATTCAGATAACATGGGGACACATCCACACTTGCCAAGCAAGACCAGAGATGTTTTGCTTTAGCGATGTTGTACAGGGAATGGGAAGACCACTTTGATCCGAGACCATTATAAACAGCTGAAAGCTGTGTGCTTGAGATAAGCATTCAAAAGCAGAGCGAGACAATTAGTAAAGTATACAATTTCATCCAGGAACTTCTCCTTGTGTGGCAGGTTTGGCATCAAGCCTTATGCGAATTCTTTGTGTATAGAATGGGATATGAATGAATTCAGTCAAAACCTCTGATCACACAAAACCTCGCATTGAAAACTGCTCGTAAGTTTGCTGTGTACATGGAAATGGCATCTGAGAAAGCACGGTGGCGCAGACCCAGGTTTGATCCTGACTACGGGTGCTTGTCTTTACGGAGTTTGCACGTTCTCCCCATGACCCGCGTGGGTTTTCTCCAAGATCTTCGGTTTCCTCCAGCATGCTGAAGAGGTTAATCGGCTTGGTATAAATGTTTCAATGTAAAATATTGTCCCTAGTGTGTGTAGGGTAGTGTTAATGTGCGGGGACCGCTGGTCAGCGTGGACTCAGTGGGCTGAAGGGCCTGTTTCTGGGCTGCATCACTAAACTAAATGCAGCAGAATTTTTCACTGCACATAAACGGTATGGCTGTTTAATCTTTAGTTTAGTTTAGTTTATAGATAGAGTGCGGAAACAGGTCCTTTGGCCCACCTAGTCCACGGCGACCATCGATCACCCGGACGCTAGTTCTATCCCACACACTCGGTGCAATTTACAGAAGTCAATTAACCCACAAACCTGTACGTCTTTGAAAAGTGGGAGGAAACCGGAGCGCCCGGAGAAAACCCACGCAGGTCACAGGGATCGGTTCAGGCAGCACCCGCAGTCAGGATCGAACCCGGGTTTCTGGCGCTGTAAGACAGCAACGCAACCGCTGCACCACCGTGTCCCACCGGCTGTAGTTTACAGTAGCGGTCTGGATGATAAAACTACCCAAAGTATTTGGGGGAGTTGTCCTCATCACAATGACCATCATTTACCACAGCCAGTGAAACATTGTAAGGCGGGTCTCAGCTTTCAACTAACCCGATGTGATGTGTACATTGGGCCACAATTAAGCAGGACTGACGGCCTTTGGACATATGACCATACCTTGCCAACAAATATATGTTCCTATGGTTCCAATGTGTCAAGGTGCAACTTGAACTAATCAATGAAATGATACTGTTGTATCTGCAAAGCCACATCATAACCTAGAGTCTTAGAAACAAGCACTTAGCCCCAACTTGCCCACACCGACCAACATGTCCCAACTACACTAGTCCCACCTGCCTGCGTTTGACCCATATCCCTCTAAACCTGTCCTATCCATGTACCTATCCAATTGTTTCTTGCAATAGCACCCGCCTCAACTACCTCCTCTGGCAGCTCGTTCCACCTCATGTGTGAAAAAAGTTACCCCGCAGATTCCTATTAAATCTTTCCCCTCCTCACCTGAAACCGATGCCCTCTGGTTCCCTGACTCTGGGCAAGAGACTCTGTGCGTCTACCCGATCTATTCCTCTCATGATTCTGTACACCTCTATAAGATCACCCTCATCTTCCTGCGCTCCAAGGAATAGAGTCCCAGACTGCTCAACCTCTCCCTATAGCTCAGACCCTCCTGCCCTGGCAACGGCTCAGCACTGTTTAAGATATATTTATTTTTGTTAAACTAAGGTTAAAAGATGTAGTTTTGCTGGCGTATTGGGTTTTTAGAATAATTATGGATCTAACTTTTGTCTCATTATATTCCGAGTGAATAGCCTTGACCCTTGATTGTGCTGGACCCAGGTCACCACCATGGCAACCAGCTTTAAACAGGCCTCAACTCTTCTTATAATGATGAAGCCTGCTGCCCCACTCTGACAAATGTCACGGGCGTTCGAATCCAAAGGGCGACTGTTTAACCAACGATAAATCCCAAAACGTTAGCGGTCAAAGTGGCAACAGCCTTGAACAACTCACAGACATGAACCACAATGGGACGACCAAAGCCATTCAGCTTCACTTTGAAAGATGGCTCGGTATTCTTTTGGTTCTTTTGTGCCATCTTGGGATCACTCTCGATCCTCAAGGCATCTCACTCCCCAGCCCCTTAGACACCCCCATGTCCAGAGACCTTCAGTCTCCTTCATTGTGCTCAGAGGAAGACCCAAGGTCCGTCTGTTCCGCACCGCCTGTTACAAAGGAGGCGGCAGGTATGTGGAACGCACAGGGGACTCGTCCCACCAGCCCACATTGTTTATTCCCATTTCCAGCAGCCACGTTAAGGACATGGATAGACAAGGACACGGGTCTGGACCCTTCTCCTTCAGAAGAAGAGCGAAGGGGAAGATACAGAGTGAAGAATATAGTTCTCAGGTAGACAAAAAAATGATGGAGTAACTCAACGGGGCAGGCAGCATCTCTGGAGAGAAGGAATGGGTGATGTTTTGGGTTGAGACCCTTCTTCAGACTGATCCGTCTGAAGGCTATATGAGTGAAGAAGGGTCTCGACCCGAAACGTCACCCACTTCTCTCCAGTGATGCTGCCTGTCCCGCTGAGTTACTCCAGCATTTTGTGTCTACCTTCGATTTACGGCGGCAACTGCAGTTCTTTCCTACACAATATAGCTCTCAGCATCGCAGCGTACTAGTTCCAGAGACTAAAGGGTCTGTCCCACTTGGCCGTCATTTGCGCCTCATTTACGCGCCATATGTAAAATAAGTCGACGCGTCGTTACGCGCGACGTCGTGCGCAAATCACGCGTCATCACGCCGTCTGTTGCGCGTGCCGTCGTTAGAATACCCTGCGCCGTGCGGCGACGTATGGTTACGCACGGTGACGTAACCATGCGTCACCACGCGATACACGTGAGACGTCGGGACGCCAGCGTGCGACGCCAATCTATCAGCATGCGTACGCGATGCGTCACGCAGGTGGCGCACGAAGATTTCGTTACTCTACGAAATCCTGGAGCGCCGCGCCATACCCCGCGCCACCACATGCGATTCCACGCCTCACCATGCGCAACGCATGCGCACCCCACGAGTCACGACGTTTTAGCAAGAGTAAGGGGCGGCACAGTGGTGCAGCGGTAGAGTTGCGGCCTTACACCTCCAGGGACAGATTCGATCCAGACTATGGGTGCTCCCTGTACGTTCTCCCGGCAGCTACGTGGGTTTCCCTCCCACATCCCAGAGACGTGCGGGTTTGTAGGCCAGTTGGCTTCCGTAAATTGCTCTTAATGTGTGGGATAGAACTACAGTGCGGGTGACCACTGGTCGGCACGGACTCGCCGGGCCGAAGGGCCTGTTTCCACGCTGTATTTCTTAAACTAAAGAGTATTGCCGGGTAACATTTGGCATGAGCCTAGGGTAAGGCATGTGGATAGGTGGAATAAATACTTTAAAGAAGGAGGGAGAGAGACGGAGAGAGATGCCGGGAGCAGACAAAGGTGACAATGACAATCTGCCACCGTTTATTACTGAGAGGAGAAACATTTCCTGTTGAGTGGTGCCCTCTGGTGCCGAAGGTGGGAGTTTAACTTGACAAATATAATTAAATCTCTCATATTATCCTGACCTGTAAACTCTGCTGAGTTTCTGCCGATTTGTCGGCAAAATTATTGAGAGATATCTCTGTAGACTTATAGACACAAAGAACTGAAGCTGGAAGTGAGTGTGAGTGTGTGTGTGTGTGTGTGTGTGTGTGTGTGTGTGTGTGTGCGTGTGTGTGTGTGTGTGTGTGTGTGTGTGTGTGTGTGTGTGTGTGTGTGTGTGTGTGTGTGTGTGTGTGTGTGTGTGTGTGTGTGTGTGTGTGTGTGTGTGTGTGTGTGTGTATACACGCACTGAACAGTTTTTCTCTCATTTATTATACTGTTTACAGAGTACTATGTTCACATATTCTGTTGTGCTGCTGCAAGTTAGAATGTCATTGTTCTATCTGGGATACTTGACAATAAAACACTTTTGACTCTTGATATTGGAAGTCGACCCAATCTACCCTGTGAGCAGTGAAGATGATCAGGAAGACTGACAGAGGAAATGGGGCTAACAAACTCCTTCACTGAATGATATTAAATTTGACTCATCGGTGATGACTGATGAGATAGAAGGCTCACATGAATTATCACACAGAATTGTTTAATGGTTTAATCTCCGACCAGCCGGGCCGTCTCACTAACTTGTGAGTGTGTGTGTGTGTGTGTGTGTGTGTGTGTGTGTGAGTGTGAGTGTGTGTGAGTGTGAGCGTGTGAGTGTGTGAGTGTATGAGTGTGTGAGTGAGTGTGTGTGAGTGTGTATGTGTGTGTGAGTGTGAGTGTGTGTGTGTGTGTGTGTGTGTGTGAATGAGTATGTGTGAGTGTGTGTGAGTGTGTGTGTGTGTGAGTGTGTGTGAGTGCGTGTGAGTGTGTATGTGTGTGTGTGTGTGATTGATTGTGTGTGTGTGTGTTTATAGTTCAGTGTATATTATCTATATTACTAAAACTCTGTTCTTGACCGCTTTTGGCGATCTGTGCTGCGATTTCCGAGAGAACGCCGCCACCTACGGCCGTCATTTTTGGCCACCTCGCTCTGCCGCATGTGTGCCGAGGATTTTTCCCTTCGATGAAATATGACAGAGATATTAATGTTTTTACAACATTCCCCATTCTCTCTGCTGCCCCCGCTGGCGGCAGGGGGGAGGGACTATAAAACAAGGAAGTGGTTTGCCTCAATCAGTGTCTGCAAGCTGGAGGAAGGCAGAGGGTCACGTTTCTCTGAGCTGTGAATAACACTGAACACATGTCTACTCAAATGTAAGTGCCCTTAGTGGTTCTAAAATGCTTGCAGAATGTGTCTATTGGTTCTAAAGCTTGCAAAAAAGTGTCTATTGGTTCTAAAGCTTGCAAAAAAATGTCTATTGGTTCTAAAGCTTGCAAAAAGTGTCTCTATTGGTTCTAAAGCTTGCAAAAAATGTCTATTGGTTCTAAAGCTTGCAAAAAAGTGTCTATTGGTTCTAAAGCTTGCAAGAAGTGTCTCTATTGGTTCTAAAGCTTGCAAAAAAATGTCTATTGGTTCTAAAGCTTGCAAAAAATGTCTATTGGTTCTAAAGCTTGCAAAAAAATGTCTATTGGTTCTAAAGCTTGCAAAAAAATGTCTATTGGTTCTAAACCTTGCAAAAAAAATGTCTATTGGTTTTAAAGCTTGCAAAAAATGTCTATTGGTTCTAAAGCTTGCAAAATATCTATTGGTTCTAAAGCTGGCAAAAAGTGTCTCTATTGCTTCTAAAGCTTGCAAAAAAATGTCTATTGGTTCTAAACCTTGCAAAAAAATGTCTATTGGTTCTAAAGCTTGCAAAAAATGTCTATTGGTTCTAAAGCTTGCAAAATATCTATTGGTTCTAAAGCTGGCAAAAGGTGTCTCTATTGCTTCTAAAGCTTGCAAAAAAGTGTCTCTATTGCTTCTAAAGCTTGCAATAAAATGTCTATTGCTTCTAAAGCTTGCAAAATAATGTCTATTGGTTCTAAAGCTTGCAAAAAAATGTCTATTGGTTCTAAAGCTTGCAAAAAAATATCTATTGGTTCTCAAGCTTGCAAAAAAATGTCTATTAGTTCTCAAGCTTGCAAAAAAATGTCTATTGGTTCTAAAGCTTGGAAAAAATGCCTATTGGTTCTAAAGCTTGCAAAAAGTGTCTCTATTGGTTCTAAAGCTTGCAAAGAAAATGTCTATTGGTTCTAAAATGGTTCATACTAGCACTCCAGAAAGCGCCCCCCCTCCCCTGGTTGGCTTGGCTTGGGTGTGTTTTGAAATTGAAAGGCACTACTTACTGCAAATGGTGGCTTGGGTGTGGCTTGAAGTTGAAAGACACCACTTACTGCAAATGGTGGCTTGGGTGTGGCTTGAAGTTGAAAGACACCACTTACTGCAAATGGTGGCTTGGGTGTGGCTTGGGTGTGGCTTGAAGTTGAAAGACACCACTTACTGCAAATGGTGGATTGGGAGCTTTGGCTTGAAGTTGAAAGGCACTACTTACTGCAAATGGTGGCTTGGGAGCTTTGGCTTGAAGTTGAAAGGCACTACTTACTGCAAATGGGGGGCGTGAGTGCATTGGCTTGAAGTTGAAAGGCACTACTTACTGCAAATTGTGGCTTGAAGTTGAAAGGCACTAACTGCAAATGGTGGCTTGGGAGCTTTGAAGTTGAAAGGCACTACTTACTGCAAATGGTGGCTTGAAGTTGAAAGGCACTACTTACTGCAAATGGTGGCTTGGGAGCTTTGAAGTTGAAAGGCACTACTTACTGCAAATGGTGGCTTGAAGTTGAAAGGCACTACTTACTGCAAATGGTGGCTTGGGAGCTTTGAAGTTGAAAGGCACTACTTACTGCAAATGATGGCTTGGGTGTGGCTTGAGGTTGAAAGACACCACTTACTGCAAATGGTGGCATGAAGTTGAAAGGCACTACTTACTGCAAATTGTAGCTTGGGTGCTTTGGCATTAAGTTGAAAGGCATTACTTACTGCAAATGGTAGCATGAAGTTGAAAGGCACTACTTACTGCAAATGTTGGCATGAGGTTGGAAGGCACTGCTTACTGCAAGTGGGTGCTTGAGAGCTTTGGCTTGAAGTTGAAAGGCACTACTTACTGCAAATGGTGGCTTGGGTGTGGCTTGAAGTTGAAAGACACCACTTACTGCAAATGGTGGCATGGGTGTGGCTTGAACTGCAAATGGTGGCATGAAGTTGAAAGGCACTACTTACTGCAAATGGTGGCTTGGGAGCTTTGACTTGAAGTTGAAAGGCACTATTACTGCAAATGGTGGCTTGGTTGCTTTGGCTTGAAGTTGAAAGGCACTACTTACTGAAAATGATGGCTTGGGTGTGGCTTGAAGTTGAAAGGCACTACTTACTGCAAATGGGGGGCGTGGGTGCATTGGCTTGAAGTTGAAAGGCACTACTTACTGCAAATGGTGGCTTGGTTGCTTTGGCTTGAAGTTGAAAGGCACCACTTACTGCAAATGGTGGCATGAAGTTGAAAGGCACTACTTACTGCAAGTGGTGGCTTGGGAGCTTTGGCTTGAAGTTGAAAGGCACTACTTACTGCAAGTGGTGGCTTGAGAGCTTTGGCTTGAAGTTGAAAGGCACTACTTACTGCAAATGGTGGCTTGGGTGTGGCTTGAAGTTGAAAGACACCACTTACTGCAAATGGAGTGTGCACGTTTTCCCTGTGACCACGTGGGTTTCCTCCAGGTGCCCTGGTTTCCTCCCACATCCCAAAGACGTGCAGGTTGGTAGGTTTATCAGCTTCTGTTAACATTGCCCCTAATGTGCAGGGAGTGGATGAGAAAGGAAGGTTACATAGAACTAGTGTAATAATAATAATAAATTTTATTTAATGGGCGCCTTTCATACAAAATCTCAAGGACACCTTACATAGTAATCGGAATAAAAACATATAATCGGAGTAAAACAAGTAATTAAAGACATCACAATGACACAAATTAAAAACAGAATTCAATCCAAAAACAGAAAATCAAAAACACAGTGTGAAGAGAGAGCAGCGGCAACCAAATCGTGCCAGCGTCCACTCTCCCTTCACGGCAGCCATCTTGGACACAGACCTACAAGACTACAGTTAGACAAAAAAAATCATCCCCCCACAGTGGATAGCACTGTGGGGGAAGGCACAATGTCCAGTCCCCACCCCATGTTCACCCCAAAGTCAGGCCTATTGGGGCCACCGCAGTTGCCTCTACGGAGGCCCGATGTCCCTGGCCGTTCTCACCGGGTGGTCTTGCCCCGGCGTCGGGAGAGTCCTTTCGGCGGCTGGGCCACCTGGAACGGCCGCTTCTTGGTTGGAGCCCGCGGCTGCCGAAGCCGACAAGGCCGCGCCGGTTTGGCGCTCCTAGGCTCCAGATGAAAAAGTCGGCGCCCGCTCTCCTCACTGCCGCCTTGCCGCCTCTACGCACGCCGCCTCTCCGCTCCGCAAACCCGCAGCCCGGAGATGTTGCTCACGGCGGTCCAGCTCGCCAGAGCTCCAGCGCGGCGACCCAGGCAAGGCATCGCCCGCTCCGCTCCGCTCCAGCGCTCCAGCGCTCCAATGCTGTGCCGCCACGCAGGCCGAGGTGCTGGGTGGTTCCCGCCAAGAAACGGCGCTCCAAGCCCGCTGGTAGGCCACGACGACGGGTCGACGGGCAGCCCGGAAAAAAGGCTGCCACACCGACCAGGTAGGGACCTATAAATAAAGTAACACCTACCCCCCCACATTAAAAGACCATATCCCCTACAAACAAAAAAAAACAGGACTCACTAAAAACTAAAAAAAAAACGAATTTAAGACGGACGGCTGCTGCTAGCAGCCGTTCACCAAGATGGCTCCTCCTCCAGTGTAGACGGGTGATCGATGGTCGGCACAGACTCGATGGGCCGATGGGACTGTTTCCATTCTGTTTCTCTAAACTAAACTAAACTAGATACAAATTGAAAACTAATTTACAATTTACATGCAGCACTATAAAAAACAATATATATTAATTAATTTAGTTGGCCATTTTTGTGTATTTTGGTGCGGGTTGACATTAATGCAAAATGAATCTTACTTTGTGATGTCGGCTTCAGACTTATTGTATTTGTTTTCTTCCCTGCAGCACCAATAAATGATTACAGCACACACTGTAATTTGATAATATTGGATGTGTTTTAGTTTGTGCTAGAGGTAAATGTGAGACCAAATTCGGTTACAAAACAATTCAATCGAACTAACTCATTGTTGTTTTTACGGAGCCTATCATAATGTCACGGTGTTTGTACGTTCTCCCCGCAATCTGTGCGTGTTTCCTCCGAGATCTTCGGTTTCAATAGACAATAGGTGCAGGAGCAGGCCATTCGGCCCTTCGAGCCAGCACCGCCATTCAATGTGATCATGGCTGATCATCCCCAATCAGTACCCCGTTCCTGCCTTCTCCCCATATCCCCTGACTCCGCTATTTTTAAGCCCTATCTAGCTCTCTCTTGAAAGCATCCAGAGAACCTGCCTCCACCGCATTCTCTGAGGCAGAGAATTCCACAGACTCGCCACAACTCTGTGAGAAAAAGTGTTTCCTCGTCTCCGTTCTAAATGGCTTACCCCTTATTCTTAAACGGTGGCCCCTGGTTCTGCACTCCCCCACCATCGGGAACATGTTTCCTGCCTCCAGCGTGTCCAAACCCTTAATAAACTTATATGTTTCAATAAGATACCCTCTCATCCTTCTAAACTCCAGAGTGTACAAGCCCACACTCCCACACTCCAAAGATGTACAGGTTTGTAGGTTAATTAGCTTGGCATAAAATGTAAAATTGTCCCTGGTGTGTGCTGGGTAGTGTTAATGTGCGGGGATCAATGGTCAGCACGGCCTCGGTGGGCCGAAGGGCCTGTTTACGCGTTGTATCTCTCAACTAAAAAACTAAACTAAGAGTGTTATTTATTAATAGATGATAATTGAAGACCCACAATCGAAGATCGGTTGGGGAAAATTATAGGATGATTAAAGAGTTAGTCTCAGGTTATTTGGAGAATAGCAATAAGAGTTGGTGAATTCAAGATAGATTTATGAATGGTAAATCTCTTAGAGTTTTGAGTTAGTAACTAAAGAAATACATTAGGGTTCAGCAGTAGATGTGATATACTTGGCTCTCAGAATGCGTTTGATCACACAAGGGGTTAACAAAAGCTGTTATCCAGACTGCACTTTTCATAATAAGTGTTAGTGTGCAGGAATATAGGATGATAGCACAGGGCAGGAAGGATGGATCATCCGGTCTATCCCTGGTCAATGGGTTTATGGCAATTGTGTTCAATTTTGGGGTGACAATGCAAGCTTCGAGACGCCGTCTGGAAACAGGCCCTTTGGCCCACCGACCAGCCAGCAACCATACGCTAGTTCTATCCCACACACACACTGGGGACAATTTACAGAAACCAATAAAATTATAAACCAGCACGTCTTTGGAGTGTGGGAGGAAACTGGAGATCCCAGAGGAAACCCACGCAGGTCACGGGGAGAACGTGCAAACTCCACATAGACAGCACCCGGGTCTCTTGTGCCGCCCCATAAGCTGCAGAAGCTTGCGGCAGGTTGGGATAAGAGCTGATCAAGTGGCAATCATTCACTGCCCTGCAATTCCAACACTACAAACATGACACTTTTCTTTAGTTTTAGTTTATAGATACAGTATGGTAACAGGCCCACTGAGTCTGCTCCGACCAGCAAATGTTCACTAACATTATCCTACACACTCAGAACAACTTACAGAAGCCTACAAAACCTGGGGTAGACACAAAATGTTGGAGTAACTCAGCTGGTGAGGCAGCATCTCTGGAGAGAAGGAATGGGCGACGTTTTGGGTCGAGACCCTTCTTCGAGTTCGGGTTGAGACCCGAAACGTCGCCCATTCCTTCTCTCCAGAGATGCTGCCTCACCCGCTGAGTTACTCCAGCATTTTGTGTCTACCTTCCATTTAAACCAGCATCTGCAGTTCTTTCTTACACACCTACAAACCTGTACGTCTTTGGAGTGTGGGAGGAAACCGGAGTACGCGGAGAAAAACCCACGCAGGTCACAGGGAGAACGTACAAACTCCGTACAGACAAGCATCCGTGCTCGAGATCGAACCCACATCTCTGGCGCTGTGAGGCAGCAACTCTCCCGCTGCGCCACCTCTTAAATGTTTAAAAAAGAAAACAGGGACACGTTTAAAATATCTCCGTCTCCTGGGCCATTTGAACAGTGGCTTTGCAGAACCTCGAGGGTGAGATGGATTATGACAGAGGCATCAAGCAAGGTTGCAAATCAGTATTTTCTTCCCTGGCCTTGGACTATAATAATCAGAAAAGAGAGTTTCATGCTGTTTTCGAAACATCATCGGGCATTAATTTTATAAAGTGCTCTTTTTTGAAAGGTTGGCTTTGCAACTGCTGACTTAAGTTCTTTCATTTGTGACCTTTGCTATTTGCAGGATTGGCATGTATGGAAATACTTGTGTCATTTGCATTATTATTCATTTATTGAAAATGGATAATTCCACAGGGACGGGGAGGAAAGGGAAATTGTACAAGGACACCAAAAATAGCAAAAAAACACGGATATTTTTGGAAACTAGAAAATAAATTCCTTCCATTGCAGTATGAAATTGGAATCATATTCTGCAGAAATATCTCCACATTTTTAATATTATTTCAACAAAAATGACAGTTTCACTCTCATATTGTCATCATCAGCGGTCACTCGAAACGAGTGTGACTGTCCTGTTTTAGGATGCATGTGCGTGACTTTGTTTAACATGGGGAGACTGGTGCAGAGACAGCCACCACACCGTCCTTGACAGATCTGGGTCAGGATCCAGTGGCATGGAGTCCAAGACGACCGGAGACCCTTTTGTGCTGCAGCCTTCATCCGCCTTCCCAGCCGTTGTGACGCTCCACTAAGGTCAGCCATCATCCTTCGCGTTGAGGTCTTGGTTGGATTGCTCTATGTCAGAGACCTCCCCCCATCGACCTTACCGCCATGGGTGGCCCTACCAGGAGCATAGCTCCAGACGGCATCGCTCTCAGGATCTCAGGTCCACACAAGCTTCTCCACCACAACAAAGTGACAATCCACGGATTGTCACCTTGTACTTACAAGATACAAGATACAGTGAAATGAAATTCCCATACAACCATACAATAAAAATAAAGAACACCACACTATAGAATTTGACATAAAACATCCCCACACAGCAGAATCAAAGGCACCAAAGTCAGTCTCTTCCTCGTGATCAGGGCCTCCCCAAGCCCTCTGCAGTTGCAGCTACGGGCGGCCCGATGTCCAGGACCGCTCGCCGGGGTGATACAAGTCCGACGTCGGGGCTGCGGGACGTCCTCAGCGGCGTGGACACCAGAGTCGGCCCCCTCCTACCGGAGTCGGCGGCTTCCAACTTGTGGTGGGTATATGGAACGAGCTGTCAGAGGAGGTAGTTGAGGCAAGTACTGGAACAGCATTTAAAAGACACTTGGACAAGTACATTGGTAGGAAAGAGTTAGAGGGAGATAGGCCTCTGATAGGCAGGTGGGACTAGTGTAGCAGTTTAGTTTATTGGCGGGTATGGGCAAGTTGGGCCGAAGGGCCTGTTTCCATGCTGTATCACTCTATGACTCTAAACAGGACTAGCTTAGATGGGGCATCTTGGTCGGCATGGATGAGTTGGGCCGAAGGGCCTGTTTCTGTGCTGTATGTCTCTATGTCTCTGCGCTTCCCATTGGAGCCACAGAACTAGTTTTGAACAAAGTCACAAAATGCTGGAGTAATTTTTAATTAACCATCACTTCAATACTTCCAACAATAATCAATTCAAACATTACAGAAGTCGCTTTGCATTTTCATTGACAGACGCAAAGTGCTGGAGTAACTCAGCGGGTCAGGCAGCATCCCTGTGGAAAACGGAGAGAGGTTTCAGTTTCAGTTTAGTTTATTGTCCCGTGTACCAAGGTAAGTGAAACGCTTTTGTTGCGCGCCAACCGGCTAGCGGAAAGACAATATGTGATTACTGATTGGGGAAATGAAATTCTCTCTGCTTTCTTATCACAGACAGTGGAGTTACGAATTCTAAGGACTTCAGGAAATCCAACAGCGCCGTCAAACCGTGGGTCCTGGAGGGAAATCATTGTTTGTTTCCAGTAATGTGAATAAAGTGTCCTTGTCTGCCAAGATTAAAAGCCCAACATCCAGAACCTAAGTGATGCAGTGGTGGAGTTGCTGCCTTACAGCGCTTGCAACACCAGAGTCCCAGGTTCAATCCCGACTACGGGTACGGGGTTTGTACGTTCTCCCCTTGACCCGCGTGGGTTTTCTCCGAGATCTTCGGGTTTCCTCCCACACTCCGAGGACATACAGATTTGTAGATTTGGCTCGGTACAAATGTAAATTATCCCTAGTGTGCGTGGGACAATGTCCGTGTAGGATAGATAGTGTTAATGTGCGGGGATCGCTGGTCGGCGCGGACTCGGTGGGCCGAAGGGCCTGTGTCCGCGCTGCATCTCTAAACTCAAAAGAACAAAAATAAAGATTTGGGTTAAAGTCTTGAAGCGGTGCTCCCCAGTATCGTACAGGACCAGGCCTTTGCTCCTATCGTTCTGGAGTGTCACCACATGCAAGCTGTAAAGTGGATGTCACATGCAACAGTCTGTGCTTTATCATTGAATTGAACCAGAATTAGCAGCTCCCCACTTAATCCTGTCGGGGAAGATATTCTAGTCAGGGCTTTATTCCAAAAGCCTTCATATCATTAGTGAGAAATTATTTCTCACATGGGATGTTCATTGAACAGCCATTATAAATAATGTCTCTGTCTATACTCATTGTATCAAACATCAAACCAATTCTGAAAAATTATCCAATCTATCTTTTTTAATGCCTTATTGTAATTCATCTAAATTGAGTCTGTCTTGTCTTCATTGCCAGCATATAGACTCACTATCTTATTTTACACAATTTAAAAAAAAAAAAAATTTAGTTTTCAGGACATAACAAAGTGCAAAGTTGTCTATTTGTTACTGACAGAGTGTGTGAAAAGAATAAATAAAAAACAACTTATGCTAACATATAACAGGACAACAACAATAAAAGAAAAATGAGATACCAAAAATAATCCCCCCCAGTCACTGCCAGCGAGCATATGCATAATTTTGCTAGCCCTTGCTGTCTCCTCCCCTTCCTTAACCCTCTAGCTGTCTCCTCCCACCCTCCCATCCGCCCGCCCTCGGGCTCCTCCCCCTCCTCCCCTTTTCCTTCTTTCTCCCACCCCCCATCAGTCTGAAGAAGGGTTTCGGACCGAAACGTCGCCTATTTCCTTCGCTCCATAGATGCTGCTGCACCCGCTGAGTTTCCCCAGCAATTTTGTGTACCATATGCAAATATCAGCCTGTCACAACAATAATCCACGATAAATGAATGGGTAGACTGTTAAGGTGTTAAACTGTGCTTGATGATCAAACATTTATATAGTCTGGAATGCATTTTAACAAGGTCCCCACGCTCTCCCACAATTTTAATCAAGATATTAAGAGGGGGTCAGATTCTGGCATTTTTAATCTATTAATAAATCCAATCCAGTTTGTATGCTGAAATCCATATTTGAATTTGTGTGCTTAAATTAGTAAATAAAATGAGGGGTATAGATAGGGTAGACAGTCAGGACCTTTTTTCCCAGGACACGTCCTACACTAGAGGGCACAGCTATAAGGTGAGAAGGGGAAAGTTTAATGGATCTGCGTGGAGCAAATCTTTTTATACAGAGGGTGGTGGGACTGGAACACACTGCTATGGGTGGTGGTGGAGGCAGATACAATAGTGGTGTTTAAAAGGCTTTTGGAAAGGCACATGGCAGTGCAGGGGATAGAGGGAGAGGGATATGGATCATGGACAGGTAGATGAGATCGGTTTAACTTGGCATTATGTTCAGCACAAGCGCTGTACTGTAGTGCGCTGTACTGCTCGATGTTTTATGTTCCATCTTCCTTGCTGAGCCTCTGGTAGTAGCCAGAATCCATCACTTCATTGCTTGATCCCAGAAGGCTTACAAAGTGTTCTCGTTCCTTCGAGCACTTAAGTGTGGAGCTGCTGGGAGGAAACTGTCCCTGAATCTGGAGGTGTGTGTTTTCACATTTCTGTCCCTCTTGTCCCTAGTAGGATAGAACTAACGAATGGGTTGGTGCAACTAGGTGGGCCGAAGGACCTGTTTCATGCTGTATCTCTAAACTAAACTAAACTAAACAGGCAGCTAGCATCAACATTTTACGGCTCCAAGCACTTAGAAACATAGAAAATAGGTGCAGGAGTAGGCCATTCGGCCCTTCAAGCCTGCACCGCCATTCAATATGATCATGGCTGACTTCATGCTTTAATCCCTCTGTAGTCATAAGGTCATAAGGAATAGTAGAATTAGGCCATTCGGCCCATCAAGTCTACTCTGTCATTCAATCATGGCTGATCTATCTCTCCCTCCTAACCCCATTCTCCTGCCTTCTCCCCATAACCTCTGACACTTGGCCATGTTCCTTAAGCATGGAACTGCTTCTACACTTGTAGACATGTCCGATGGAATCCGACTGGCTCGCTTGCAGATTACACTTCAGCAACCGAGAGATCCAGCAGTCCTTGGCGGACAGAGTGCAAGAGTTCGTCAGGCTGGGGGCTGCCTGCACCGTGCATACAGACACAGTCCTTCACACTCTATGTGTTTGCCTGCTTCAGGGGGCGCTGCCGTGCCAGGTCCCCGGCTGTGCCGACGCTTCATAGTTCTCTAGTCACCCGTTATACTGATCTTTACACTTTAGAGATATAACACAGAAACAGGCCCTTCGGCCCACCGAGTCCATGCCGACCAGCGATCGCCCATTCTTACTGGTTCTATGCTATCCCACTTTCTCAGCTGCTCCCTACACACTGGGGGCAATTTACCTGCAAACCCGCACGTCTTTGGAAGGCAGGAGAAACCGGAGCACCTGGAGGAAACCCATGGGGAGAACATGCGAACTCCACACAGAAACACCGGAGGTCAGGATCGAGCCCGGGTGTCTGGATCAGCTTTTATTTTGTTTAGTTCAGTTTATTGTCATGTGTACTGAGGTACAGTGAAAAGCTTTTTGTCGTTTGCTATCCAGTCTACGAAAACATGTTTTACAATCGAGCCGTCAACAGTGTACAGATACAAGATAAAGGGAATAACGTTTAGTGCAAGATAAAGTCCAGTAAAGTCCGATTAAAGATAGTCCGAGGGTCACCAATCAGGTATATGGGAGGTCAGGACTGCTCTCTATCACAAACTAGAGAGCGGCCCTGAGCTACCATCTACCTCATTAGAGACCCTTAGACTATCTTTAATCAGACTTTACTGGACTTTATCTTGCACTCAATGTTATTCTATTCATTCACAATAACTGGCACAGTGGCGTGTTTAAGAAGGAACTGCAGATGCTGGAAAATCGAAGGTAGACAAAAGTGCTGGAGAAACTCAGCGGGTGCAGCAGCACCTATGGAGCGAAGGAAATAGGCAACGTTTCAGGCCAAACCCCTTCTTCAGACTGAACCTGAACACATTGAATCTGAAGAAGGGTTTTGGCCCGTTTGGCTCCATAGATGCTGCTGCACCCGCTGAATTTCACCAGCACTTTTGTCCACCTTCGATTTTCCAGCATCTGCAGTTCCTTCTTAAACACATATCGCCAGGGGTCGCCTGTGTGGTTGTGAGAGGTCTCCTATGGTTGTGAGAGGTCTCCAAAGAGTCGTAGCGCCTTTCTGGTCGCCGCTGAATTTTCGACATGTTGAAACTTTCTGCGACCGATCACGGGTGCCAGCAGTCGCCCGTAAAGGCCGCGTAAGTGGGACAGGCCCTTTAGTGCTTACATAGTCAGACAATCGGGAGCGTCAGCACAATGTGAAGTTGGATGATGCCGTGTCCTTTCAGAACGAAGGAAAATCAGCACAAAAAGAAAAATACTGCTAGTGTGGAATTTTTGTTGTTGCGGGTGACACTGTTACAAATGTCAGGCTTTGGCAAGCATTTGTACACAAGCAGCGGCTTTATGGTGAGGCGCTCGTGTGTGATGCTCAACAAAGCCGACGCTGCAGGGTGGAAAATATGATCAGACATAAGGACAATAAAATATCTCCGACGGGAAAAAGGAAAAATCAACGACGCGCCAGGCAAAGTCCTCGCACAGCGCGATAGCAGCGGTGATTAAAGTCATCCGTTGCACTGTTTGGGGCAACACTCACACCTATGCGGTGGTCTACAAAATACATTATAGTCGACACTGCCCCTCGTGAACAAAGAATCACTTTACAATCAATCATGGTTAGCGTGCACAGGAAGACATTAGTTTAAAACATAGATAGGTTCCTTGCATCAGTCTGAAGAAGGGTTTCGGCCCGAAACGTCGCCTATTTCATTCGCTCCATAGATGCTGCTGAACCCGCTGAGTTTCTCCAGCATTTTTGTGTACCTTCGATCTTCCAGCATCTGCAGTTCCTTCTTGAACTCCTTGCACGGCTCAGTTGCCACTGAACTGCTCAGAGTGAAGGAAAGCCGAGAAGATTTGGCGTGAATCGCCAGAGCTCTGCTGAGTCGGCATTTCTCACTGGGATGGCTGATGAGCATTATATAATCGTTTGTAGACAAAAATGCTGGAGAAACTCAGCGGGTGCGGCAGCATCTATGGAGCGAAGGAAATAGGCAACTTTTCGGGTCGAAACCCTTCAAACGTTTCCGATTTCCTTTGCTCCATAGATGCTGCCGCACCCACTGAGTTCCTCCAACAATTTTTGTCTACCTGCGATTTTCCAACATCTGCAGTTCCTTCTTGAACACATGATTGTTTAATGGTTTATATAAGTGTTTTAAGAATAAGGGGTCGGCCATTTAGGACTGAGATGAAGAAGAACTTTTTCACCCAGAGAGTTGTGAATCTGTGGAATTCTCTGCCACAGTGGGCAGTGGAGGCCAATTCACTGGGTGTTTTCAAGAGAGAGTTAGATTTAGCTCTTAGGGCTAACGGAATCAAGGGATATGGGGAGAAAGCAGGAATGGGGTACTGATTTTGGATGATCAGCTGTGATCATATTGAATGACAATGCTGGCTCAAAGGGCCGAATGGCCTACTTCTGCACCTATTTTCTGTGTTTTTTATGTTTCTATGTATAATTGATCCCCAGTCACCGTTCCCAACCACCGACCGTTAAATGGAACAAATACGTTGCATGGAAGATAGACGCAAAATGCTGGAGTAACTCAGCGGGTCAGGCAGCATCTCTGGAGCGAAGGAATAGGTGATGTTCCGGGTCGAGACCCTTCTTTGGACTGAGAGTCAGGCGAGAGAGAAACTAGAGGTGTGGAATGATTCATTGCACGGCTACAGGTCGGGAAAGCATCAGGTTTGACTGAGATCTCCCTCACTTGCCATATTAAATTGTTAACATTCGTTATCTGGCCATGTAGTGCATTCAGTTAATTGAACAGGCAGGGCAGCACAGTGGCACAGCGATAGAGTTGCTGCCTCACAGCACCAGAGACCCAGGTTCGATCCTGACCTCGGGTGCTGTCTTTCCAGAGTTTGTACCTTCTCTCTGTGACCTCGTGGGTTTTCTCCGGGTGCTCTGGTTTCCTCCCACACCCCAAAGACGTGCAGGCTTGTAACAAAATTGACTTCACTAAATTGTCCCTAGTGTGCAGCAGAGAACTAGTGTATGGGTGATCGCTGATCGGCATGGACTCGGTGGGCCGGCGTGCCTGTTTTCATGCAGTATCTCTAAACTAAACTAAACTAAACTAAACAGGCAGCAAGCATCAAAAACCATCACGCGTTATTGCCTGTAAAATTTAACCAGGCAACCAGGCTAACCAGGGTTGGGAGGGAAAGATAGATCAGCTATGATTGAATTGGTGGAGTAGACTCGATGGGCTAATTCCGCTTCTATAACTTATGAACTTACGAATTCACAAAAAAAATGATCCAAAGTGCTGGAGTAACTCAGCTGGTCAGGAGGTACCTCTGGAGAACATGGGCCGAATGGTCTACTACTGCTCCCAGAACTTTGGAACTTAGACTTCCCAGTGAGAGGGATAGTTTATACTTTATTTATTAATTTCTATCTATCGATCTATTTATTTATTTATCTAACCGCTTATTTATTTATTTATTTATTTATTTATCCGCCCGCATATTTATTTATTTGTTTGTTTGTTTGTTTGTTGGGGGGGGGGGGGGATAGGTATGAGGAGCGGTCTTCAATGGAGACCCACTCTCTACTATCCCCTCCACTGGTAGGGTGCCGTGTCTGAACCAAAGCCATGGGATAGAGAGCTTTCCTGTGCTTAGCATATATCCCCATTTGCTTTGTGTAAGAAAGAACTGCGGATGCTGGTTTAAATCGAAGGTCTTTCTCTCTTACTTTCTATCTTTTAAAAACAAAACTAGAAGCAGAACCAATCCATAATTGATAATATTAACAATGTACGACTGATATACATGAAATGTTTATAATATGTGTTTGCTTCTAATAAAACATTTTTTTTTTAAATAATAATAAATCGAAGGTAGACACAAAATGCTGGAGCAACTCAGCAGCATCTCCGGTGAGAAGGAATGGGTGACGTTTCGGGTCGAGTCCCTTCTTCAGACCTTTTTTTGGCTTTGTTAGCTTCTGCTTTGTTCGGCTACTAATCCAGGCTCACGTGGTCTCAATCCCTTTGTATATCTGTTTTCCAGCTGGAACTGTTGTTCATCCAGAGACGTCTGTGCACGGCTAGAACGTAGCAAACTCAATGGCCTTAAGGGTAAGTATGAAGTGTTTAATATCTTCTGCTCCACACATGAATTGCTTACTAAGAATCTACTTTGTCCCACGTGCGTTTTTTGTCTCCGCATGCACTGTTCGATGATTAATGTCATGAGATGTATTCCACGATACGAATGAATGAATGAATGAATGAATGAATAAGTTTATTGGCCAAGTATGTACACATACAAGGAATTTGCCTTGGTGCTCCACTCGCAAGTGACAACACGACATACAGTAAACAATGAAGAATAAAACATAAAACATTAAAACATTAAGAATAGAACATTATAGTTCAAACACGTGAATGAAATAAAATACCAATCTTTTCCTCTCACAAGCCTTAGCGTGGTAAGTCTGTGGAATCCATTGCCACAGAAGGCGGTGGAGGCCAAGGCATTGCATATTTTTAAGGCAGAGATAGATAAATTCTTGATTAGTGCGGGTGGCAGGGATTATGGGGAGAAGGCAGGAGAATAGACAATAGGTGCAGGAGTAGGCCATTCGGCCCTTCGAGCCAGCACCGCCATTCAATGTGATCATGGCTGATCATCCCCAATCAATACCCCGTTCCTGCCTTCTCCCCATATCCCCTGACTCCGCGATCTTTAAGAGCTCTATCTAGCTCTCTCTTGAAAGTATCCAGAGAACCGGCCTCCACCGCCCTCTGAGGCAGAGAATTCCACAGACTCACAACTCTCTGTGAGAAAAAGTGTTTTCTCATCTCCGTTCTAAATGGTTTACGTCTTATTCTTAAACTGTGGCCCCTGGTTCTGGACTCCCCCAACATCAGGAACATGTTTCCTGCCTCTACAATGTCCAAACCCTTAACAATCCTATATGTTTAAATAAGATACCCCCTCATCCTTCTAAACTCCAGAGTGTACAAGCCCAGCTGCTCCATTCTCTCAGCATATGACAGTCCTACCATCCCGGGAATTAACCTTGTAAACCTATGCTGCACTCCCTCAATAGCAAGAATGTCCTTCCTCAAATTAGGGGACCAAAACTGCACACAATACTCCAGATGTGGTCTCGCTAGGGCCCTGTACATCTGCAGAAGGGCCTCTTTGCTCCTATACTTGACTCCTCTTGTTATAAAGACCAACATGCCATTCGCTTTCTTCACTGCCTGCTGTACCTGCATGCTTACTTTCATAGACCGACGAACAAGGTCCCCCAGATCCCCTTTTCCCAATTTGACGCCATTTAGATAGTAATCTGCCTTCCTGTTTTTGAAGGTCCACTAGTTGGGGCCGTGAAAGGGGTGAGGAGAAAATAGCAGATGCTCAAAAGAGACTGCCTTATAAAAAATATTTACGAAAGAACTGCAGATGCTGGAAAGAAAATCGAAGGTAGACAAAAATGCGGGTGAAACTCGGCGGGTGAGGCAGCATCTGTGGAGCGAAGGAATAGGTGACGTTTCGGGTCGAGACAAAAATGCTGGAGAAACTCAGCGGGTGAGACAGCATCTATGGAGCGAAGGAATAGGTGACGTTTCGGGTCGACCCGAAACGTCACCTATTCCTTCGCTCCATAGATGCTGCCTCACCCGCTGAGTTTCTCCAGCATTTTTGTCTGCCTTATAAAAAATATAAAGGTTTGCGTGCCATCATTGATTATACAGCCGTGAAAAACAACAGAGGCAGCAAGTGTCTCAGTAAAATAATATCGAAATCTAACAGCAGGGTGAAAATTAGACATTGATTTGAGAGCTACATGTTGGTGGATTTATAGCTTCTGAATAAACAAAATGATGTCCACTTCATGGAAAGCAACTTGTTGGTGAGAGTAAATGGTCCGTGTCGTTTTCTGCAGGTAAGAACTACATAGAATACAAACATGATGGCCAATCCATCAAGATGATTGAGTGTGCCCGTATACACGTAAATTAAGCATAGCCACAGACGCATTCTCCCACATCCACGCTCCTTTCCCAGTCTAAAATGTCCAATATATTGGAGTCAAACAACATGGGAATAGGCTCACAGATAGACACAAAATGCTGGAGTAACTCAGCGGGACAGGCAGCATCTCTGGAGATAAGGAACGGGTGACGTTTTGAGTCGAGACCCTTCTTCAGTACATCTTCCGAAACATCACCTATTCCTTCTCCCCAGAGATGCTGCCTGTCCCGCTGAGTTACTCCAGCATTTTGTGTCTCACTTTGGTGTAAAGCAGCATCTGCAGTTCCTTCCTACACATGGGAATAGGCTCTTCAGCCTAACGCATCCATGCCGACCAAGATGTCCCATCTAAGATAGTCCTACCTGCTTGTGCTTGACCCAGATATAGTCATAGAGTGATACAGTGTGGAAACAGGTCCTTCGGCCCAATTTGCCCACACCGGCCAACAATGTCCCAGCTACACTAGTTCCACCCATGCATTTGGTCCATATCCCTCCAAACCTGTCCTATCCATGTACCTGCCTAACTGCTTCTTGAACGTTAGGATAGTCCCAGCCTCTTTTGTCTTAATGGACAAACAAGAAATTTTTGTTAGAATATGGTCTCCATTCATTGACTATTTGAAGGGGTAGATCGGTCCAGCACGGGAACCTAACCGAAGCTTCAACTCAGGATTAGGTGAAAAGTTACACTTTATAATACACGAACCTATCTCCAAAGATGTATTATTAGTAAATCATTCCATTCTTTTTTTTAATCTTGACATTTGTGTATTTTTTTTTTTCCTTTCTCTCTTACTTTCTATCTTTAAAAGAAAAACTAGAAGCAGAACCAATCCACAATTGGTAATATTAATAATGTACGACTGATATACATGAAATGTTTATAATATGTGTTTGCTTCTAATAAAAATATATATTTTAAAAAAATAAAAAAATAAATGTTTCATAGATACATAGAAACATAGAAATTAGGTGCAGGAGTAGGCCATTCGGCCCTTCGAGCCTGCACCGCCATTCAATATGATCATGGCTGATCATCCAACTCAGTATCCCGTACCTGCCTTCTCTCCATACCCTCTGATCCCCTTAGCCACAAGGGCCACATCTAACTCCCTCTTAAATATAGCCAATGAGCTGGCCTCGACTACCCTCTGTGGCAGGGAGTTCCAGAGATTCACCACTCTGTGTGAAAAAAGTTCTTCTCATCTCGGTTTTAAAGGATTTCCCCCTTATCCTTAAGCTGTGACCCCTTGTCCTGGACTTCCCCAACATCGGGAGCAATCTTCCTGCATCTAGCCTGTCCAACCCCTTAAGAATTTTGTAAGTTTCTATAAGATCCCCTCTCAATCTCCTAAATTCTAGAGAGTATAAACCAAGTCTATCCAGTCTTTCTTCATAAGACAGTCCTGACATCCCAGGAATCAGTCTGGTGAACCTTCTCTGCACTCCCTCTATGGCAATAATGTCCTTCCTCAGATTTGGAGACCAAAACTGTACGCAATACTCCAGGTGTGGTCTCACCAAGACCCTGTACAACTGCAGTAGAACCTCCCTGCTCCTATACTCAAATCCTTTTGCTATGAAAGCTAACATACCATTCGCTTTCTTCACTGCCTGCTGCACCTGCATGCCCACTTTCAATGACTGGTGTACCATGACACCCAGGTCTCGCTGCATCTCCCCTTTTCCTAGTCGGCCACCATTTAGATAATAGTCTGCTTTCCTGTTTTTGCCATGGTGTGGCAGTTTCCATTCTTAAATGGTGTGACAGTATCAGCATATTGTATCTATCTTCGGTGTAAAACAGCATCTGCAGTTCCTTCCTACATGTATATTCCACAGATGTTGCCTGGCCTGCTGAGTTACTCCAGCACTTTGTGTTTTTTTTTTGTAAACCGGCATCTGCAGTTCCTGCGTCTTCATTAACCTTTGTCTTCCTGTTTGCGGGCAGTTTGAAGCCGAATGTCCCGAGGGCCTGTGTCCCGGTTGGAACGTGACGGTGAGGGGTGAACCAACCTCAGGAGCCAAAAGGTAATCGGTGGTGTTGGTGTTGGCTGCCGTGATCATTGTTTGTCCCCATGGAGACATGTTCCTTGAGGGAATGAGGCGACTGTCCCTGTCATCATTTGTATTGTATTTATTGTATTGTATTCAATTTATTGTCATTATCTCATATTAGAGACAACAAAATGAATTTTCCTTACAGTCAAGTATCATAAAAAAAATAATAAATAAATAAAACATTAAAATTAAAAAAGCACAAACACAGAAGTCCACGACACAACAGAACCACAACACAACACAGTGGCACCAAAGTTGAGGAAGGTACCATAGTCCAGCCAGCCTCCTTCTGTGGCGCAGCGGTAGAGTTGCTGCCTCACAGCGGCACAGGTCCCGGTTTGATGCTGACTACGGGTGCTGTCTATACGGAGCTTGGATGTTCTCCCCGTAAAACATCATCAGAGACCCACACCACCCTGGCCACACACCCATCTCACCACTACCATCGGGAAGAGGGTACAGGAGCCTGAAACCTGTAACATACAGGTTCTTCCCTTCAGCCATCAGGCTACTTAACACTATAACCTCATATAAGCTCTGAACTACAATAGACTATTATTATTATTATTGTACTATTATTGTTTGTTTTTTGAGTATGTGTGTACGTGTATATATATATGAGTCGACTCATTACAAATATATATGAGTATATGTATATATACACACTGAACTTTTTTTCTCTCTCTCGTTTATCATATTATTTACAGTGTACTCTGTTTACATATTCTGTGAATATGTTTACACAACTGATGATGTGTCTGATTGGTAGCAAAATCTCCTAGTGGTCATCCCCAAGAATGTCAATTGTAGTGAAAAATCTTAGGGATTGTAACATCCAGTCCTACTGATCAATCTGCTGCAGCAAGTAAGAATTTCATTGTTCTATCCGCGACACATGACAATAAAACACTCTTGACTCTTGACCGTGTGGGTTTTCCCCGGGTTACAAGAGAGAGTTAGATATAGTTCTGAGGGCTAACGGAACCAAGGGATATGGGGAGAAAGCAAGAACGGGGTACTGATTTTGGATGTACACAAAAAAGCTGGAGAAACTCAGCGGGTGCAGCAGCATCTATGGAGCGAAGGAAATAGGCAACGTTTTGTCCTTCGCTCCATAGATGCTGCTGCACCCGCTGAGTTTCTCCAGCTTTTTTGTGTACCTTCGATTTTCCAGCATCTGCAGTTCCTTCTTAAATACTGATTTTGGATGTTCAGCCATGATCATATTGAATGGTTCGAAGGGCCGAATGACCTACTCCTGCACCTATTTTCTGTTTCCATGTTTCTATGTGCTCCTGTTTCCTCCCACGCTCCAATGACGTGCAGATCTGTAGGTTAGTTGGCTTTGGTAAGTTGTAAAATTGTCCCTAGTGTGTGCAGGTTAGTGTACGGGATGATCGACGGTCGGCACGGACTCGATGGGCCAAAGGACCTGTTTCTGCATCTCTTTCTCTAAAGTCTAAAACTGATCTCCTCTACAACACGTGACCAAAATCAGACACATTGCCAAAGATGGGCACAGATCCCTATCCCTGACCAGGTGCGGGCAGGTGAGGGTGGACATCAGGTGAGAAATGAAGCAAATCTTAGTCCAAAATTCCACCTTCCAGTTGAAAAACAATTGTAAATGTAACTCTCCAGCAAGCCCCACATCTTTCACCATTGCTGTGTCGCTTCAGCTCCCTCTGTCTCTACTCCTCTGAAATTGCTCCTTTTCTACAATGCAATACAATACCACTACACGACAATACATAGAAACATAGAAACATAGAAATTAGGTGCAGGAGTAGGCCATTCAGCCCTTCGAGCCTGCACCGCCATTCAATATGATCATGGCTGATCATCCAATTCAATACAATACAATGCAATACACTGCACTACTCTGCACAACACTACACTACACGACACCATACCACACTACACTATCCCTTCGGCCCACCGAGTCCACGCCAACCAACAATCCCCTGCACATTAACAATATCCTACACACACTAGGGACAATTTACATTTACACCAAGCCAATTAACCTACAAACCTGTACGCCTTTGGAGTGTGGAAGGAAACCGAATATCTCGGAGAAAGCCTACGTGGTCACGGGGAGAACGTACAAACTCCATACAGACAGCGACCTTGGTCAGGATCGAACCCGGGTCTCTGGGCGCTGCAAGCGCTGTATGGCAGCAACTCTACCGCTGGGCCCCCGTACCGTCCTATTGACAGGACTTGAGAGCCTAAGCTATGGGGAGAGTTGGAGCAGGCGAGGAATTGCCTCACCTAATTCCTCTGGCAGGTAGACAAAAGTGCTGGAGAAACTCAGCGGGTGCGGCGGCATCTATGGAGCGAAGGAAATAGGCAACGTTTCGGGCCGAAACCCTCCATAGATGCTGCCGCACCCGCTGAGTTTCTCCAGCATTTTTGTGTACCTTCGATTTTCCAGCATCTGCAGTTCCTTCTTCAATACTTCCTCTGGCAGTTCGTTCCATGCACCCACCTCCCATCGTGTGAAAAAGGCATTCAGAGCTTCAGCCCATTTGCCTGGCTGATCAATATCCCATTGAAGAGAGGTATCATGTGTGGTAATGTCATAGGTTTAAGAAAGAACTGCAGATGCTGGAAAAATCGAAGGTAGACAAAAATCGTTGAGACCCGAAACGTCACCTATTCCTTCGCTCCATAGATGCTGCCTCACCCGTTGAGTTTCTCCAGCATTTTTGTCTACCTGTGGTAATGTAATCACCAGTTTCATCAGCTATGTATTCTGTGTATTAACTGTCTATTTGAAAGCCTATTTATATCTTATACGTCAAGATCCCAGTGAAGTTATGCAGTGAGAAGGTGAACTATCCATGGGGTGTTAATCTATAATTCACACTGTGCAAGGCATTTATGTGGCCCACTAATTGCTTCATGCTTTAGATCGCATGGGATCCAGGTAGAGCTAGCTAACTAGTCAACAGGGATTGCCTTTGTGGTCGGAAGTAGACTGTGGACGTGGAAGGTTGTTGCTTTGGACTGGAGACCTGTAAGTAGGTGTACGCCTCAGCAGGCATGGAATTCGGTATCAAAACAGTAGAGGTTACATTCCCTCATCTTCACCATACAAAAACATAGATGCTGCCTCACCCGCTGAGTCTCTCCAGCATTTTTGTCTACCTTCGATTTTTCCCGCGGCTGCAGTTCCTTCTTAAATAGTTTGAAGTTTAGCTGGTGTTTGTAGTGTTCCCTTCAACCTCGAGGTCGTGGGAAAGAAATGGTTTCAGAACCTGGAAGTCACCTCTTTCAGACTCCTGTACTTTCTGGCAGGAGTGCAATGAGAGCGTGGCCAGGATGGCGAGGTTCTCCGATGATGCCTTTATAACCATATAACAATTACAGCACGGAAACAGGCCATCTCGGTCCTTCTAGTCCGTGCCGAACACTTACCCTCACCTAGTCCCATCTACCTGCACTCAGACCATAACCCTCCATTCCTTTCCCGTCCATATACCTATCCAATTTATTTTTAAATGATAAAATCGAACCTGCCTCCACCACTTCCACTGGAAGCTCATTCCCCCCCCCCCCCCCCCCACCCCCCCCCCCCCCCCCCCCCCCCCCCCCACACACCGATCAGTCTGAAGAATTAATCTTGCATCCTTTTCCTCCAGAGACGCTGCCTGACCCCAGGTTACTCCAGCACTTTGTGTCTATCCGTGCTGTATTACTCTCTGATCTAACAGACAGGCATTTACTTCAGGAGACCAGGGGTGAGATGGGAATCAAGGAAAGAGAATGATGATAGATTTTGACCTCATGAAGGATTAACGAGGTAAATCAGCCAAGACGTTATAAAACATAGAATCAAACGCAAACTAATTATATGATTTCTTCACTTGCAGATTTGAAATCAATTTTCTGTGTGACAGAAGTGAAGCAATTGCATTTCATTTTAACCCGCGCTTTGCGGACTCGTTGCTGGTGTGTAATTCCTACCTTGCAAATGAATGGGGCAAAGAGGAACGGTCAGCAACATGTCCGCTCGAGGCTGAAGGACTATTCCAGGTAATTGTTCACGTGGGTTTCCTCAGGGTGCTCCGGTTCATTGTCTCCCGTAAATTGTCCCTCGGGCGTTGGATTGAACTGGCGTACGGGGATCGCTGGTCGGCACCGAATCGGTGGGCCGAAAGGCCTGTTTCCACGCTGTATCTCTCTGAACGAAACTATGCAGGTAAGGGCAGCACGGTGGCGCAGCGGTAGAGCTACTGCCTTACAGCGCCAGAGACCCGGGTTCGATCCTGACCACGGGTGCTTGTCTGTATGGAGTTCAGACGTTCTTCCCATGACCTCGTGGGTTTTCACTGAGATCTGCGGTTTCCTCCCACACTCCAAAGACGTACGGGTTTGCAGGTTAATTGGCCTGGTAAAAATGTAAAAATTGTCCCTGTTGTGTGTAGGGTCATGTTAATGTGCGTTGATCGCTGGTCGGCCCGGACTTGGTTTCCGCGCTGCAATTCTAAAATAAACTAAACTAAACTAAAAGGCGATGGCTGGAGGCCCTGTAGAAGCCTGGAGCTCGCCTGGATAGAGGGCCGCTCCATACGACCTAACGCGTGGACCAGACTTTGGAACTTTAGAAATGGTGCCAATGGTAGCTCAAAAAAGATGTTCACTGTGTTTTGCACATGTGACAACAAAGCATCATTGAATCATTGAACTGAATCGAATTAAAAGTTGTCGCCTGCCAACTATTTTTTAAGTATCAAGTACACTGGATCAGTCTGAACAAGGGTCAAATCCCGAAACGTCACCCATTCCTTCTCTCCAGAGATGCTGCCTGACCCGCTGAGTTACACCAGCATTATGTGTCTACCTTCGATATAAACCAGCATCCGCAGTTCTTTCCTACACACTGGATTAAATTACAGCCTTTAGTTTTGAAAGGTAAATTCAGCAAGGGTACCACTTAGAGATTAAACTGATATAATTTAAACTGCGGAGGAATTTCTTTCGTCAGAGGGTGTTGAATCTGTGGAATTCATTGCCACAGACGGCTGTAGAGGCCAAGTCAATGGATATTTTTAAGGCAGAGATGGATAGATTCTTGATTAATATGGGTGTCATGGGTTATGGGGAGAAGGCAGGGGAATGGGATTAGGAGGGAGAGATAGATCAGTCATGATTGAATGGTGGAGTAGACTTGATGGGCCAAACTCGCTAGAATTTAGAAGATTGAGGGGGGATCTTATAGAAACTTACACAATTCTTAAGGGGTTGGACAGGCTAGATGCAGGAAGATTTGGGGAAGTCCAGAACAAGGAGTCACAGTTTAAGGATAAGGGGGAAACCTCTAAGGACTAAGATGAGAAAAACATTTTTCACACAGAGAGTGGTGAATCTGTGGAACTCTCTGCCACAGAAGGTAGTTGAGGCCAGTTCATTGACTATATTTAAGAGGGAGTTAGATGTAGCCCTTGTGGCTAAAGGGATCAGGGGGTATGGAGAGAAGGTAGGGATGGGATACTGAGTTGGATGATCAGCCATGATCATATCGAATGGCGGTGCAGGCTCGAAGGGCCGAATGGCCTACTCCTGCACCTGTTTTCTATGTTTCTATGTTTCTATGTGACCGTGTGGGTTTTCTATGGGAGCTCTGGCTTCCTCCCATATTCCCGCTCCCAAACCTGGCCCGTTACGGTTTTCAGGCTCCTGTACTTTCTTCCCGATGGCAGAGTGAAATGAGAGAGCGTGACCAGGGTGGTGTGAGTCTCCGATGATGCTGGCTGCCTTTTTGAGGCAGAGACACCTGTAGATCCCTTTGATGGTGGGGAGGTCAGCATCCGTGATGGGTTGGGCAGTGTTCACCACTTTTTGCAACCTTCTTCCACCCTGGGGGTTCCGAGTTGCCGAACCAGGCCGTGATGCAACCAGTCAAAATACTCTCTACTGTAAAGCTTAGTTTTCCAGATACAACGTGGAATCGGCCCCTTTGGCCCACAGTCTCCTGCACCTATTTTCTATGTTTCTAAATGGCCTAATTCTGCTCCTATCACTTATGATAACTTCCATGAATACAAGGAGTTCACCAACTTTACTTTGCTTTTGCAATAGGTTGAAATATATTCCGATGAAGAATATTTCCACGTTTTGCTTGACGGGACTGCAGTTTGTCAGTTCAAGCATCGGGTGGACAATCTGAAATCTATCACCAGATTACAAGTCTTGGATGATGTCAACATCTCCTCAGTGGAAATCACCAAAAATACCTACATGTGATGCCGTGAGGTGACACCGCAGAGCTCAGCGACCTCTTGTCCGTGGAGGTGCGACTGAAGGAGAGATCAGAGCCCGGTCAAAGAAAATAAGCTCATGTTGGCAACCTTAATGACGGCTATCCTCCAAACCACAAATCTAATTATCGATCCAATACCCTAGTGAACATTTCAGAAGGTCTACAAATGTTTATGATTCACGAATTTCTGATGGAATTCTTGCACTTGATGTGACCACATTTTGCCACCAGTATAACAAAATTAATTATTGAATAAAAGGCCTTCAAGAGAAAAATGTCTCCTGATTCCATGAAAAGACAAAATGAAACACTACGACGGACATTTAACAAATAACGTGACGTTTACGAATAAAATGAATGTAAAAAATCAATAGGCTGAAGCAATTTGCGTTTACGACACTCCCCTGAGCAGCGAGCTCGGGTTAAGTGTGAGATCAGGAGATAAGGATAAAAGAGGAGCAAATAGTGAAGCCAGAGGAAGGGACAATGGGAGCAGTACGATAGCGCAGCGGTCGAGTTGCTGTCTTACAGGGCTTGCAGTGCCAGAGACCCCGTTTCGATCCCGACCACGGGTGCTGTCTGTACGGAGTTTGTACATGCTCCCCGTGACAGCATGGATTTTCTCTGAGATCTTCGGTTTGCTCCCACACTCCAAAGACGTACGGGTTTGTAGGTTAATTGGCTTGGTATAAATGTTAAAAAAATGTCGCTAGTGCGTGTAGGAAGGCGTAAGTGTACGGGGATCGCTGGTCGGCGCGGACTCGGTGAGCCGATGGGCCTGTTTCCGCGCTGTATCTCTAATAATAATAATAATAATAAATTGAATTTATATAGCGCTTTTCAGGGACTCAAAGTCGCTTTACAAGGCAAGGCAAAAACTAAACTAAGCTAAAACAAAGGTGGAAGTGGACTGTGATAAGTGCACTGTAAGTTGTATTCACTTTCATTTCATTCTTCTGCTATTTGAGGCAGCTCAGTGGATGAGAACATTCTTTGGTGATGGTTTAAAATGGATGATAGTGGTTGGCAATGGTATAAAATGGATGATGCAATTTGACAACAGAAATTCCATCTGCTGAGATGAGAGAGAAGTGATGAGGTTTAAAATGGGCTGCCATTTCACAATCACCAATTGTTTATTGATGTTATCGAGAAGAAAGGATACAATTCCTGCTGTTCCGGTGACTCTGGTGCCCACAGGCACTGATCCAACACCAGATTGCTTATCCATTTCAGTGTTCCTTGCCATGACTAATAGATGGCCATTTACGCCCACTCAAAATATGCTTCAGGATACTTAGCGTGAAAATAGAGAATGCCAAATGGTTTTTGGAGCTTTGGTAACTGATTCTATGCGATGCTTTTCACTTACTGGAATGGGTGCCGAGAAGATTTATGAGGATGTTGCCAGTACTCAAGGGTCTGAGCTATAGGGAGAGGCTGTGCAGACTAGGACTTGGAGCGTAGGAGGGAGGATGAGGGGTGATCTTATAGAGGTACACAAAATTGTGTGAGGAATAGGTCGGGCAAACACACAGAGTCTCTTGCCCAGAGTAGGGGAATCGAGAACCAGAGGACATAGGTTTAATGTGATGGGGGAAAGATTTAATAGGAACTTTGTTCTCTCGGGGGAAAGTTCTGATGGGAATTTTAAGAGCTTATATATAACTTGCGACATCTACATTATGAATGTTCAACCCTTGGCTCAGGCCTGTTGTCCAGCTGCTGACGTATTAATGGGATAGCTCTAATCTAATCCTGCTTTACTAATGTTTTTAACCTACTTTACGATTCACATCAGCACACGCGCCTGTTTTCCATTTTGTTTTCCTATTAAGTTCATGCCGTCTTTTGCAAAATACCGAACAGCCCAAGAAGATCCCAAAAGCAGATTAAGGACATGAAAATGGAAACGCTTTATTGCAGTAAACCCTCCCGGGCTCATTATTCCTTAATCTTCGTCTCAAACGCTGCAAATTAAAAGCAAAACGTGAAATAAAACCATTCCGGCAGTCAGAGATCTGATCATCTCTGAACTTTGAAACAAAGACTCAAAAATATGATTTCACTGGAAGAAACGAGACTCCTCCTAATAGATAAACAAGACCAATTCTTAACGAGTTGGTCTCCATTTATTGATTTCTTGGATTCATGAGGTGCAACAGTATCGTAAAAATTAAAAGTTTCAGGTCTGGGTGAAAGATGATCAAGAATATTAAAAATCATCTCCTTGCGGCGATTTGATAATCTCCCTCCTGCTTTCTTTTCTTGCTTATTTCTTTTCCTCACTATCTTTTCCCCCTTTTTATTCACACACACTAGACTTTCCTCTATTCTTTACTATCTCTTTTTTTCTTATTTCTCTCTTTAAAAAAAAAAAAATGAAGTACAGAGAATGTATTATGTTAACATAATTTTGGGAACCTGTAAAAACCTGTACTTACTTCTAATAAATAAATTTTTTTTTAAAAATATATATATATATAATAATAATAATAATAATGGATGGGATTTATATAGCGCCTTTCTAATACTCAAGGCGCTTTACATCGCATTATTCATTCACTCCTCAGTCACACTCGGTGGTGGTAAGCTACTTCTGTAGCCACAGCTGCCCTGGGGCAGACTGGCGGAAGCGTGGCTGCCAATCTGCGCCTACGGCCCCTCCGACCACCACCAATCACTCACACACATTCACACACATTCACACACAGGCAAAGGTGGGTGAAGTGTCTTGCCCAAGGACACAACGACAGTATGCACTCCAAGCGGGATTCGAACCGGCTACCTTCCGGTTGCCAGCCGAACACTTAGCCCATTGTGCCATGTGTCGTCCCGTATATGATTTCACTCGTGGCGCAGCGGTAGAGTCGCTGCCTTACGAGACCCGGGTTCGATCCTGACCACGGGTGCTGTCTGTGTGGAGTTTTTAACGTTCTCCCCGTGACCGCATGGGTTTTCTCCGAGATCTTAGGTTTCCTCCCACACCCCAGGTTTTAATTGTATTGGTGTAAATGATCGCGTTAATGTACGGGGATCGCTGGTCGGTGCGGACTCGGTGGGCCTAAAGTAACCAAAACTAATCATCTGTCTGACAGTGAAATAGTAAACCACTAGATTCAATAATCCTTATCCATGCAGAAGAAAGCATCAGAATAGCTTACCTCAGTATTAACATTTTATGTCATTTCATGGGTTGTGCTGAACAGTTTAATCCTGTTACTGCAATGCTGTAGGATTTTAAAACTACATTGCTAATGTTACAAAGCACAAAAAAATTACATGTGTGCATTTTAAAAGCATGGACATCAAAGTACAGGACTAAAATGAGGAATAAAATGATCAAAGCCGCAGTCCCTCAGTGAACGTTCTGTTCCTCATCTCCACTTACTTGCCTTTGAAGATATTCCCCGACACGTCAACAATAATATATCAATCTCATGATTTAGTTTAGTTTAGAGATACAGCGTAGAAGTTGGCCCTTTGGCCCACCGAGTTCTCACTGGCCAGCGATCCCCGCACACTAACACTACCCTACACACATTAGGGACAATTTACATTCATACCAAGCCAATTAGAAACATAGAAACGTAGAAAATAGATGCAGGAGGAGGCCATTCGGTCATTCCAGCCAGCACCGTCATTCAGTGTGATCACATGGCTGATCGTCCCCTATCAATAACCCGTGCCTGCCTTCTCCCCATATCCCTTGACTCCACTAGCCCCTAGAGCTCTATCTAACTCTTTCTTAAATCCATCCAGTGACTTGGCCTCCACTGCCCTCTGTGGCAGGGAATTCCATAAATTCACAGCTCTCTGGGTAAAAAAGTTTTTTCTCACCTCAGTCTTAAATGGCCTCCCCTTTATTCTATTTGCACCTTTTGTTGTTAATTCGTTGTTACAACTTGTTAATTTGCTGGGTTTTCTTATTGAGCTTTCCAAGGTTGTGTCAACAATTGACATCTGAAGATGATGCCTTACTGCTGATCAGGATTCTCTGAACCGTATTAAAGAGGACAGCAATTCAAAAGAAAACTTCCCAGTCAATATTTGAATCGTTCATCCAATACATAGCACAGATAATTATACAGTGTCGACTAGTGTTAACAAAACAGAACATTATCTTGTTGAGATTAGATTGAAAGATTTGCTTTTCAGAGCACACAGAAGAATTGAACACTGTCAGTCATTCTTTGTTAAAGGGAACCTCAGGCTAGAAATGGTTCCCTTCCAACCCGTCCCCACCAATAAGGCGTGTAAAGGGACACTGTTTTGGGGGGGGGACCAATACCTCCTTTGTGCATAAACTCAGTAGTTCAATGAGGGGGGGACCGAATAGTGAAAGGCCTGGATAGAGTGAATGAGGTGAGGATGTTTCCACTCATGGGAGAGTCCAGAGGCCACAGCCACAGAATAAAAGGACGTACCTTTGGAAAGGAGACGAGGAGGAATTTCTTTAGTTTAGAGGGTGGCGAATCTGTGGAATTCATTGCCACAGACGGCTGTGGAGGCCAAGTCGATGGATATTTTTAAGGGAAGGATTGACAAATTCTTGATTAGTACGGGTGTCAGGGGTTGGGGGGGCGAAGGCAGGAGAATGGGGTTGAGAGGGAAAGATAGATCGGCCATGATTGAATGGCGGTGTGGACTTGATGGGCAGAATGGCCTAATTTTGCTCCTGGAACCTAATTTATGGAGTCCCACAGCACGGAAACAGGCCCTTCGGCCCAACTCGTCCCTGCCGACCCAACACCGGGTCGAAGCTAGTCCCTTTTAGCCTGCATTTGGCCCATATCCCTCTAAACCTTTCCTATACTTGTCATTTTCTCTTGAAAACACTTTGAGAGGGGCGAGATTATCTCAAAGTGAGGGAGAGTACCGAGTGGTCGCAGGTAGATGGTCAATAAACGATGATTGCTGGAAGATCAGACAGGGTGAGGTGACTCGGCAGAGAGAGGTAGCATGCACAGAAAACACAGAACAAGGAGTCTGATGGGTGGCACGGTGGCGCAGCAGTAGAGTTGCTGCCTTAAGGGCCTGTCCCACCAGCATGCGATAGCATGCATCTAGCGCGACCAAACGTGGTCGCTTGAGTACGGCCTCATGGGGCCGGTCCCACTTCGATCGGCGGAGGCGTATGGAGTTGTGCGGGGCTGGTCCCGACATCGTGCGGGGCTCCAAAAATCTTGCACTGTCCGAAAATCCCACACGACAATGGCCTGTCGACCCGCAGCCGCATTGTGGCCGTACGCAGCGCCTCGACGGGCGTACGCAGCCGCATCGAGGCCGTACGCAGCGCCTCGACGGGCGTACGCAGCGTCTTGACATCGTACGCATCGTCTTGACGGCGTACGCCTAGCGCGTGGCGTTGCGCGATGACTTCACCGCCTGGAGTGCCGTTGCGTGATGACGTCACCGCCTGACGCCGTGCGACGTCCAAATTCAGTTGTCCCAGCTGATTGGTGAGTTTGATGTCGGGACCAGCCCCGCACAACTCAATACGCCTCCGCGGTTCGAATTGGGACTGGCCCCGCGAGGCCGTACGCCTCAAGCGACCATGTTTGGTCGCGCTAGACGCATGCAATCGCATTCTGGTGGGACAGGCCCTTTACAGCGCTTACAGTGCCGGAGACCCGGGTTCGATCCCGACTACGGGTGCTGCCTGTATGGAGTTTGTTCATTCTTCCCGTGACCTGCGTGGGTTTTCCCCGAGATTTTCGGTTTCCTCCCACACTCCAAAGACGTACAGGTTTGTGGGTTAATTGGCTTGGTGTAAATGTAAAAATTGTCCCTAGTGCGTGTAGGATAGTGTTAGTGTGCGGGGATCGCTGGTCGGTGCGGACTCAGTCGGCCGAAGGGCCTGTTCTTCCACTGTATCTCTAAACTAATCTAAACTAAACTAAAGTGATCTAAGTACCCGTTGAATTTAGCAATCAAGTTATTGATCTTTTATAGATATTTTTTCCACTTCTATGTTTAACTGCAAAATCTTGCGTTAAAATCCCCGGCATCATTCAAATAACATCACCGATCTTTTTAGTGAGCACACATACAGTTGGGCAGGTGGGCAGGAAGCTGACAGATAGGAAGAGGTGTACGCACCAGGTCAAGGTGAGAGGACCAGGTGTGGAACCTGTCAAAGGTTATTCATGTCGTTATTAACAATGTGAAAGATTTGTGGATGAGTGAGTACAAAAAAAAACGAATCTTCAACCTTCATTATTTGGAGAAAACCCACACGGTCACAGGGAGAACGTGCAAACTCTGTACAGATAGCGCCCGTGGTCAGGATCGAACCCGGGTCCCTGGCACTGTAAAGGGCCTGTCCCACTGTACGAGCTAATTCGAGAGTTCTCCCGAATTTCCCCTGATTCGAACTCGGAGAATTACGGTAATAGCCGCTCGTAGGTACTCGGGGCTCTCGTGGGCATCTTTCAACATGTTGAAAAATCTTCACGAGTCTTCACGAGCTTACCGCGTTTCCCGAGTTACCTGCCGTTAGCGCTGCGAGCTGCTAAGAGATGTCCCGAGCTCCGACGTACCCGCTACGTACATTCTACCACGAGTTTGATTTTTGTTTAAACTCGGGAGAGCTCTTGAATTACCTCGTACAGTGGGACAGGCCCTGAAGGCAGCAACTCTACTGTTGTGCCACTGTGCTGCCTGAAGTCTGAACATAGAACATAGAACAGTAGAGCACAGGAACGGGCCCTTCAGCCACAATGTTTGTGCTGAACATGATGCCAAGTTACACTGATCTCTTCTGCCTGTACATGATCCATGTCCCTATCTAAAAGCCTCCTAAAGCCACTACCCTATCTGCCTCCACCACCATTTCAGGCCCCACCACTCTCTGGGTAAAACACTTGCCCCTCACACCTCCATTAAAATGTTTGCCTCTCAACGTATCGTTATGCCCTCTAATGTTGCACATTTCCACCCTGGGAAGAAGGTTCTGACTGTCTACCTTATCTAATTTTATGTACTTCTTTCTATCAAGTCTCACCTCAATCTCCGACATTCCAGAGTAAACAATACCAAAATGGACACAAAGTGCAGGAGTAACTCAGCGGGTCAGGCAGCATCTCTGGAGAAAAAGGATGGGTGACATTTCGGGTCAGGAACCCTTCTTTAAACCTCAAGGGCCACCGGATCTGTGGATCCCGTGACTGGGGCCTGGGTTGGCGTCATGGAGGCCTCAGGAGGGGACCCGGCGGCGATAGTGGAGAGGTCGGTGCGGCGGTCAATGTGGGCGCCGACCGACGGACGAAGACGGACCACGTGGAAGTGAGGGCGCCGTTGCCGTGGGGAGGAACAATGGAGGACGCGGCGTGGGGGGGCCGCTGTGAGGGAAGTGGGAGGGGGACCTGGTGCAGGATACTTTGTAACTCTGTAAGTGCCCTTTATGTGGTGACTATTCGCATACCCTGGGTACGCACGCAAAGAATTTCACTGCAAATTTCACAGTGAAATCAATCAATTAATTAATTAATTGGTTGTTTAATTCATTCAAATGGCACAAGTTTGGTATCTGCCAATCAACCAAAACACATCCGCAAGTGATTTATCCAGACTACCGAACATTCGTCAACTATTTTAACCTTTGGCGTAACGTTTCAGAATCGCTCTCTCTCGTAACGCTGTCACTGCAGTATGACTTATTTAAGGTTGTAGCTGAAATTCCTAGACGTCCCTTACATTTCCTCCGCTCTTGTGATGATGTGGTCCCTGACAGCAGCCTGCAGTGTAATACTGTAGGTCTGGCAAGTGCAGCTTGAATAGCATAGAATAAACAGAGCAGGAATGCTGGGGCTTTCAAAACAAGTTCTGCCCATCTACAAAGTACCAATGTGCAGGAAGTAACTGCAGATCTTAAGGGCATAAGTGATAGTAGAATTAGGCCATTCAGCCCATCAAAGTCAACTCCACCATTCAAACATGGCTGATCTATCTCTCCCTCCTAACCCCAATCTCCTGCCTTCTCCCTATAACCTCTGACACCCGTACTAATCAAAAATCTATCTATCTCTGCCTTAAAAATATCCACTGACTTGGCCTCCACAGCCTTCTGTGGCAAAGAATTCCACAGATTCACCACCCTCTGACTAAAGAAATTTCTCCTCATCTCCTTCCTAAAAGATGCTGGTTTACACCGAAGATAGACAAAAAATGCTGGAGTAACTCAGCGGGACAGGCAGCAGCTATTGAGAGAGGAAATGGGTGGTGTTTCGGGTTGAGACCCTTCTTCAGACTGAGAATCAGGGGAGAGGGAGTCTGGAGATAGGGAAGGGCAAGGTGTGAAAACGACAGATCAAAGCAGATGTTGATGAAGGAAATGTAGAATGGTTCACTGTTGGCCGAGGGGAAGTTGACAACGAGGCGTACAAACAGTAAAATTAATCAGGAGGAGTGAAACTAGGCGGAGAACTAGGGTGGGGGAGGGACGGAGAGAGAGGGAAAGCAAGGGTTACTTGACGTTAGAGAAATCAATATTCATACCGCTGGGGTGTGAGCTGCCCAAGCGAAATATGAGGTGCTGTTCCTCCAATTTTGCGTTAGGCCTCACTCTGACAATTGGAGGAGGCCCAGGACAGAAAGGTCAGTGTGGGAATGGAAGGGGGAGTTAAGTCAAGTCAAGTCAAGTCAAGACTTTATTTCTATAGCTAAAGTGTTTGATGGTTTACATGCCATCATACCATTACTGTGCACTTAATGCCCCAGGACTATTACAAGCAATCTTCCACATTTCTATCAAAGGAAATATTGCCATCATGCTTCTACTTAAATTTGCTCTTTTAGGTTTTATCAGCCTTTTTGGGGTTTTTTCCTCCGGTTCTCTTGAAGATTCTGATATCAGCTTGAGCTCCAGGGTGATTGTTGGCACTGCTATTTATTGTTCGCGACTGCAAGGGAACGTCTCCAGTAATCGGATTACATCTTCAGCTCCAACCTTGATACCAGTTAAAAATTTGTGGAGGCGAAAGCTTAGAAAGACAATGCATAAATAGAAGGTGGATATAAGCAGATTAACAGGCATGTTATTGTGACAGGCCCTCGTTTAATGCTCTGACATGCAAGGAGGACAAGGTTTTCAAGAGAAAGCTAAGGGCCTGTCCCACTTTCACCACTTAATTCACCACCTCTGCCGAGTTTGCCCTTGACTCATACTCGCAGCATGGTCGTCACGAGGTCGTAGGAGGTCGTAGGTAGGTCATAGGTAGGTCGTGATGCTATTCGTAGGTACTCGTGGCATCAAGTAGGTCGGGGCGTTTTTCTAGCCTGATGAAAAATGTCCACGAGTAAAAAAGGTTGTGAATTAGGTCGTGAATGTGGGACAGGCCCTTTAGATTTAGCTCTTAGGGCTAAAGGAATCAAGTGATATGGGGGGAAAAGCATTTTAGATGATCAACCAAAATCATATTGAATGGCGGTGCTGGCTCGAAGGGCCGAATGGCCTACTCCTGCACCTATTTTCCATGTTTCTATGTAAGAAAAACAATGTTAGCAAATGTATTACATGATGAGGACTTTGAGGCTTGTGTCTGATGCAAAATTGTGGACTGGTCATTGTTACCAATCAAACTATTAGGATGAGCGGAAGAAACCAATAATATTTGTGTCCTATGCTTCCAATAAGATTGAACAGAGTTGTGGCAAGATAGAAAAAGATGCACCAGTCCTCATTTTTGAATTGAAGAAAGGTCACCAGGTCATTTGAAAATATTTTTTAATTATGTCTGTACGGAGTTTGCACGTTCTTCCCGTGAGCGCGTGGGTTTGCCCCGGGTGCTCCAGTTTCCTCCCACACTACAAAGACGTACAGGTTTGTAGGTTAATAGGCTTTGGTAAAGATTGTAAATTGTCCCTGTTGCGTAGGATAGTGGTAGCATATGGGGATTGCAGGTCGGCAAGGACTCGGTGGGCCGAAGGGCCTGTTTCTGCACTCTATCTCCAAACTAAACTAAACTAATCTTTACAACTAGTGAATGTTGACTTTCTGGTCAGAAATCCACAGAATTATGGGACTGTCCCACTTAGGTGATTTTTTTGGTGATTGACGGCGACTGTCATGGTCGTAGCAGGTCGCCGAAAAACCGGAGCCTGGACTCCCCTACGACAATGTCTACAACAACCTGCCACCCAGTCGACGTCCAGCTACGGCAAGCTACCGACAACCGGCGACCCATTAGTCCACCAACAACCACACCTACAACAACCTACGTCCACAAGCTACGACAAGGTAAAATAATTCAGTCGCCGGTTGACGTACGTAATCGCCAATGGAATTCACCGAAGTCAGCACTGGCGACAACCTACGTCATCCTGGTGACAACCTACGACAGCACCTACGTCAAGCGATGTCAAGCCACGCTCATTGGCGTCACGCCAACTGTGTCGCCGACTGTCGCAGAAAAGTATTAAACATTTCAAAATCCAGCGGCGACCAGAAAGACGCTACGACTCTTTGGGCGACTGAGGAGACGACTCACGACCAGACAGGCGACACCCCGGCGACCATGTGGCGACAGCCTAGTCGCCTGTAGTCGCCTAAAAAAATTGCCTAAGTGGGACAGGAGCATTTCGCTTCAGAATTCAAGTACATAATGGGCCAGTATAAACGTGTCAAAATGCAGATATATATGCAAGGTTTACAATAAATGAATCGAATTAGCCACTGAAGCAGGTGCAAGGAATAGTTGGTACTCAATGGCTGAGGGAACAGACCTACATTAATAACATGCTGGACATATTATCTCTGTAATTATGAAGGCTTCTGCCAAGACGCTTTAGACATTGAGCTGGTTGGTATCAGCAAATTTCCAAAAAGTTTTGAAGGCAATAAATGTAGAGAGGAGAAGAAAATCACCAATATCGCTCTTCAGCAGTGGACGAAGCCAACACAGATATTTCAAAGAATTCACATTGATTTTCGTCAGAAAGGCAACAAAAATATTCTGGTCCCAAACGATGCGTTCTCTAAATTTCTTTCATTTCAAACACCATTCAGCCAATCGGGCCCATGTTGCCTCATAGAGCAATTCCATTCTTTAGACTTTTAGACTTAAGGGTCCGTGTCGGATAAATAATAATAATAATAATGGATGGGATTTATATAGCGCCTTTCTAATACTCAAGGCGCTTTACATCGCATTATTCATTCACTCCTCAGTCACACTCGGTGGTTTAAGCTACTTCTGTAGCCACAGCTGCCCTGGGGCAGACTGACGGAAGCGTGGCTGCCAATCTGCGCCTACGGCCCCTCCGACCACCACCAATCACTCACACACATTCACACACATTCACACACAGGCAAAGGTTGGTGAAGTGTCTTGCCCAAGGACAAAACGACAAGGATAAAGACCTCTTATCGCTATTTCACTCTATTTGGTCACCTCTCACCACCTTTAAAGTCATTACCAAGGAAACCTTGAAAAGAGACATTTTTCCAGTCAAACCATAAATTATCATTCAGCTAACTTCATATTCGACCTAATCGAGCGCGGTACAATGCTGAGAAAATGGTTCGGAAAATTACCTATAAAAAAAGAGAGGAGCCTTTGTAAACTGCTGACTCAGCCACAGCTGGAACACTTCTGAAGTCTCACTGTTAGAAAAATGTACGTTCGTTCTCCCCGTGACCGCGTTGGCTTTCCCCGGGTGCTCCGGTTTCCTCCCACACTCCAAAGTTTAGTTTGTTTTAGTTTAGAGACACAGCTCAGAAACAGGCCCTTCAGCCCACCGAGTCCGCACCGACCAGCGATCCCCGCCCGCACACTTACACTGTCCTACACACGCTAGGGACAATTTACATTTAGACCAAAGCCAATTAACCTACAAACCTGTAAGACTTTGGAATGTGGGAGGAAACCGAAGATCTCGGAGTAGACCCACGCAGGTCACGGGGAGAACGTACAAACTCCATACAGACAGCACCCGTGGTTGGGATCGAACCCGGGTCTCTGTAAGCGCTGCAAGGCAGCAACTATACCGCTGCACCACCGTGTTGCCCTTACATGCAGGTTTGCAGGCTCTCGACCCGAAACGTCACCCATTCCTTCTCTCCAGAGAGGCGCTGCCTGTCCCACTGAGTTACTCCAGCATTTTGTGCCCATTTTCATTGTAAGTTAATTGGCTTCCCCAAATTGTAGATTGTCCCTTGCAGTTAGGATAGTGCTAGTGTGCGGGGTGATCGCTGGTCGGTGCAGGCTCAATGGGTTGAAGGGCCTGTTTCCACGCTGTATCTCTAAAGTGTAAAGTCTAACGTAAACTAAAGTCAACATTTACAGCCTCTCCCTAATACTCGGGGAACTGAGGACTATTTTAGTCATCCAGAGTGACATTTAAGCAGGAAGGCAGATTCCCGACCCACAGGGCAGTAGTGACCCTGATCCGTTACTACAGTTCGGTAGTTGTTTCCAGTGACATTGTCTCAGACTCTTTTCCCTGGAGTGGCAGAGTCCAAAGCCAGAGGGCATGCGTTTAAGGTGAGAGGAGGGAAATGTAAAGGAGTTCTGAAGGGCTTGTTTTTCACACAGAGGGGAGTGGAATGATTAGCCCAAGGAAACGGTGGAGGAAGATAACATTACAAGAATTAAAAGGCACGTGGATTGGAAAGGAGCAGAGGGATAGGGATTTCTGCAGGCAAAAGGGATTAATAGAGTCTATGGAGTCGTGGAGTGATACAGTGTGGAAACAGGCCCTTCGGCCCAACTTGCCCACAACCGGTCAACATGTCCCAGCTACACTTGTCCCACCTGCCAGCATTTGGTCCAAATCCCTCCAAACCTGTCTTATCCATGTTTGAAGAACATGAATGTTCAGTCTGTAGAAGGGTTTCGGCCCGAAACGTTGCCTATTTCCTTCGCTCCATAGATGCTGCTGCACCCGCTGAGTTTCTCCAGCACTTTTGTGTACCTTCGATTTTCCAGCATCTGCAGTTCCTTCTTAAGCACTTTGTATTATCCATGTACCTGTCTAACTGTTTCTTAAATGTTGGGATAGTCCCAGCCTCAACTACCTCCTCTGGCAGCTTGTTCCTTTGTGTGTAAAAGTTACCCCTCAGATTCTGCTCAGACACTGCGCCTGAATTTTGTTGTATACACCACTAAAATGGCAATAAAGGAATAACATAACATAAATCTTTTCCACTTCACCTTAAACATAATGTATCATGGTTGGCACAGGTGGCTTGGGCCAAAGGGTCCATTTATGTGCTGTACAACTCTGTGACGCTCTCCGACTCTGTGAGATGTTGGAAAACTTGGTCAATCACACGCAGTAAGAAACAAACTGCTGGAGGAACTGTTGTTGTTTGCTCAAGGTTTCACCATCTCTGGAGTCACCACATCTTGGTCGGAGTTGGGCAACTTGGTCGAGGGGCCTGTTTCCGTTACCTCCCACATGAGAGCGCTGGCGGTGACGGCTTTTCCCTTCGGGCTCCGCTAAAGATGTCAGTTCCTGCCAAGTTCCTCGTCATCATTGCTTGCTGGAAGAACTTGAAGAAGGCCAAAAAGCAGCAGGTGATGGGAGACAGTGAGCTGGGGCCTCGAGGATGGGGAAGATACGACACTCACAGGAAAGATAATAGGGCCACCCAGGACTTGCTTACAAAACAGAATATATAGCCTGAAAATAGAATGTGGAAGTAAATTCTTGCTATTGAGGGAGTGCAGCGTAGGTTCACAAGGTTAATTCCCGGGATAGCGGGACTGTCATATGCTGACAGAATGGAGCGGCTGGGCTTGTGTACTATGGAATTTTGAAGGATGAGAGGGAATCTTATTGAAACATATAATATTGTTAAGGGTTTGGACATGCTAGAGTCAGGAAACATGTTCCCAATGCTGGGGGAGTCCAGAACCAGGGGCCACAGTTAAAGAATAAGGGGTAAGGCATTTAAAACGGAGATGAGGAAACACTTTTTCTCACAGAGAGTTGCGAGTCTGTGGAATTCTCTGCTTCAGAGTGCGGTGAAGGCCGATTCTCTGGCTACTTTCAAGATAGAGCTAAATAGGGCTCTTGAAGATAGCGGAGTCAGGGGATATGGGGAGAAGGCAGGAACGGGGTACTGATTGTGGGTGATCAGCCATGATTACATTGAATGGCGGTGCTGGCTCGAAGGGCCGAATGGCCTACTCCTGCACCTATTGTCTATTGTCTAAATGTCCAGAGAAAGCTCCAACTGTTAAATTTGTAACAAAAATAAATATGAATGGAATCAACAATTCCAATGGAATGCTGGATTCATGTATCAAAATGGCAAATTTCCTGTAGTATTAAGGCTGTACTTCAAGACCTACGGCCTATGATGACATGCGAAGAGAATGTGAAGACTTCACAGCCTCCTGAAGGTCAAACTTACAGCAATTAATTTTAATTGATTCAAAATCACTTTCCACAACTTCACTTCTTGTTGCTGTCAAAATTCAACAATAATTAACATCCACTAAAATAGGAAAGAAGAAAAAAAGAAGAATATGGGCATGTGGGCCTAGTGTAGATGGGGCACCTTGGTCAGCATGGACCCATGGGGGGCAATGACCTGTTTCCATACCTTCTCCATGACCCTGGTATCACTGGAATCAGCAGTGGTCACAACAAAGCAAATAAAACAAATATCTCTCCTTTCAAATTTGTTATAGACTATTCGAGTCACAGCGTGGAAACAGGCCTTTCAGCCCAACTTGCCCACACCAGCCAACATAACCCTTTCTACACTAGTCCCACCTGCCTGCATTTGGCCCATATCCCTCTAAACCTGTGCAATCCATGTACCTGTCCAAATGTTTCTTAATCTTTGCGATAGTCCCTGCCTCAACTACCTCCTCCGGCAGCTCGTTCCATGCACCATCCACCCTTGTTGTGTGGAAAACGTTACCCCTCAGGTTCCTATTGAAAACTTCCCACCCACCCCGGCACCTTAAACATTTTTATTCTGTAACAATGAAAAGCAACAGCATAAAAAGTAAAAGGTGGAGTGAAATATCTACCAATAAATGAGAGGATGATGGGCGATGAGACGATACATTGATCAGCGCTGAAAATGGTGGGGCACGAGGCCAGACTGTGTCCCATTGAAGGTGGATACAAAATGCTGGAGTAACTCAGAGGGTGAGGAGAGAAGGAATTGGCGACGTTTCAATAGACAATAGACAATAGACAATAGGTGCAAGAGTATGCCATTCGGCCCTACGAGTCAGCACCACCATTCAATGTGATCTTGGCTGATCATCCACAATCAGTACCTCGTTCCTGCCTTCTCCCCATATCCCCTGACTCTGCTATCTTTAAGAGCCTTATCTCACTCTCTCTTGAAAGCATCCAGAGAATTGACCTCCACTGCCTTCTGAGGCAGAGATTTCCACAGATTCACAACTCTCTGTGTGAAAAAGTTTTTCCTCATCTCCGTTCTAAATGGCTTACCCCTTATTCTTAAACTGTGGCCCCTGATTCTGGACTCCCCCAGCATCGGGAACGTTTCTGCCTCTAGAGTGTCCAAACCCTTAATAATCTCATATGTTTCAATAAGATCCCCTCTCATCCTTCTAAATTCCAGTATACAAGCCCAGCCGCTCCATTCTATCAACATATGACAGTCCCGCCATCCCGGGAATTAACCTCGTGAACCTACGCTGCACTCCCTCAATAGCACGAATGTCCTTCCTCGACCCGAAAAGTCACCAATTCCTTCTCTCCATAGATGCTGCCTCACCTGCTGAGTTTCTCCAGCATTTTCTGTCTACCTTTGACTTTACCAGCATCTGCAGTTCTTTCTTAAACACTGTTTCCCATTGAGTTCTGTTCTCAGGAGCAGAAAGGTCAGAACTCTTCAATTGGGGCAATGGAGAAATGAACAAGCAGCATCTCCCATGTCTCTCACGGACCTTTTGCTGTCCTGTTCTATGTTCTATGTTAATGAATTGATTGGTATTGCAATGCATAATAGTCGCAAAATAAATAAGAATTAAGGAGTTTAGTTTAGAGATACAGCGCAGAAACAGGCCCTTCGGCCCAACAAGTCCGCACCGACCAGCGATCCCCGCACATTAACACCAGGGGCAATTTACAATTTTTTGCCGTCAATTAACCTGCAAACCAGTACGTCGTCTTTGGAGTGTGGGAGGAAACAGGAGCACCCGGAGAAAACATAGAAACATAGAAAAGAAGTGCAGGAGTAGGCCATTAGGCCCTTCGAGCCTGCACCGCCATTCAATATGATCATGGCTGATCATCCAACTCAGTATCCTGTATCTGCCTTCTCTCCATACCCCCTGATCCCTTTAGCCACAAGGGCCACATCTAACTCCCTCTTAAATATAGCCAATGAACTGGCCTCAACTACCTTCTGTGGCAGAGAATTCCAGAGATTCACCACTCTCTGTGTGAAAAATGTTTTTCTCATCTCGGTCCTAAAGGATTTCCCCCTTATCCTTAAACTGTGACCCCTTCTCCTGGACTTCCCCAACATCGGGAACAATCTTCCTGCATCTAGCCTGTCCAACCCCTTAAGAATTTTGTAAGTTTCTATAAGATCCCCCCTCAATCTTCTAAATTCTAGCGAGTACAAGCAGAGTCTATCCGAGAACACCCTATGCAGGTCACGGGGAGAACGTGCAAACTCCGTACAGACAAGCACCCGTGGTCAGGATCGAACACGGGGTCTCAGGCGCTGTCAGGCAGCAACTTTACCGCTGCGCCACTGCCGTGCCGCCTCTGAGTTAACGCCGAGATAAGGTGGAGTGGGGAGGAGAGCAGTTAACAAAGGGAGCGCAGAAGGAGCACGTTAGGAAGGAGAAAGTATAATAACAGGGAGTTGAGCACCATGACAGAAAGATGAAATGGTGATTTGATAATAGTTTTCATTACAGAAAGCGCCTGATTCCTGTAATTGGAACAGCGGGAGATACATTCATGTTGCCCGAGAAATTAAGGGTTAGCAATGAAATGATCATCAGGGAAGTGGTGAATTTGAATATTCATGGGACCACAGATTCCGATGGAATGGATCCAAGGGTACTCGAACCTATTAGGGCAGAAGTGGATGCATTGTGCCAGGAATACTACAAAGCTCATTGCATACAGGAACTGCGATCAGCAAATTTGGAGGCAAGTTAATCCTGTCCAACGCTTCCAAATGACAGAAGCAGTGATCAGTGGAATTATAAGGTTGTTAACTTTACATTTTATGATGGGAGCGATATTCAGAGCAACTCAAGCGTATCTAATAGCAGCGTATAAAGAAGTCAATTCTAATCTATTCAGAAGATTTTGGTCGGCATCCCATGAAACAAATGTCGCTGCCATTCTCCGAGTGTGGAGCAGCCTCAGCTTAGTGCAGATGACTGCAACGTGGTAATGTTATATATCTTAGGTTAATTCCCGGGATGGCGGGACTATCATATGCTGAGAGAATGGAGCGGCTGGGCTTGTACACTCTGGAGTTTAGAAGGATGAGAGGGCATCTTATTGAAACATATAAGATTGTTAAGGGTTTGGACACGCTAGAAGCAGGAAACATGTTCCCGATGTTGGGGGAGTCCAGAACCAGGGGCCACAGTTTAAGAATAAGGGGTGAGCCATTTAGAATGGAGATAAGGAAACACTTTTTCTCACAGAGAGTTGTGAGTCTGTGGAATTCTCTGCCTCAGAGGGCGGCGGAGGCCAGTTCTCTGGATACTTTCAAGAGAGAGCTTGATAGGGCTCTTAAAGATAGCGGAGTCAGGGGATATGGGGAGATGGCAGGAACGGGGTACTGATTGGGGATGATCAGCCATGATCACATTGAATGGCGGTGCTGGCTCGAAGGGCCGAATGGCCTACTCCTGCACCTATTGTCTATTGTCTACATTGGCTCATGAGGAACCATCGAGAATGAAGACAGATTTTAGGATGATGTTCAAGATACTACTCCTTCAGATCTCTGCAACCCTATCCTAGCCTCACCCTGTTCTCCTAAATCAGCCCATTTGTTTCTGGACTATTCGTTGCAAAGAAGACAATGTGAAAATTGCTAAGGGATCGTAAATAATCACTGGTAGACAAAAATGCTGGAGAAACTCAGTGGGTGAGGCAACATCTCTGGAGCAAAGGAAATAGGCGACGTTTCGTTGCCTCTTTCCTTCGCTCCATAGATGCTGCCTCACCCGCTGAGTTTCTCCAGCATTTTTGTCTACCTTCGATTTTCCAGCATCTGCAGTTCCTTCTTAAACATAAATAATCGCTATTAGGATTTACTGCAATGTACACCAGTCATTGAAAGTAGGCATGCAGGTGCAGCAGGCAGTGAAAAGGATTTGAGTATAGGAGCAGGGAGGTTCTACTGCAGTTGTACATGGTCTTGGTGAGACCACACCTGGAGTATAGCGTGCAGTTTTGGTCTCCTAATCTGAGGAAAGACATTCTTGCCATAGAGGGAGTGCAGAGAAGGCCCACCGACTCTACGCTGACCAGCAAACACCCAATATACCAGACTGATTCCTGGGATGTCAGGACTTTCATATGAAGAAAGACTGGATAGACTCGGCTTGTACTCGCTAGAATTTAGAAGATTGAGGAGGGATCTTATAGAAACTTACAAAATTCTTAAGGGGTTGGACAGGCTAGATGCAGGAAGATTGTTCCCGATGTTGGGGAAGCCCAGAACAAGGAGTCACAGTTTAAGGATAAGGGGGAAATCTTTTAGGACTGAGATGAGAAAAACATATAGCCAGTTCATTGGCTATATTTAAGAGGGAGTTAGATGTGGCCCTTGTGGCTAAAGGGATCAGGGGGTATGGAGAGAAGGCAGGTACAGGATACTGAGTTGGATGATCAGCCATAATCATATTGAATGGCGGTGCAGGCTCGAAGGGCCGAATGGCCTACTCCTGCACCTATTTTCTATGTTTCTATGTTTCACATTTCACTCAATGCATGAAACATTGGGATAAAGTGAACTTCAAGCAAATAACATTATGCATAAGAGCCCTGATATGGTAATCCGTGTTATTGAAGTTTTAAACTTATTATGACAAGAATAATAGTAATGTAAAGAATATATTGAGCTCTCAATGAAATGCATTATAAATTAAAATAACTTGTACGAATGTTGTATTAATGCACATTAATCCAAGCACAGAAGGTTTAAAGTATTTTATCGATCAGTTGGAGAATAAACATATCATTCAATAAACAATAGACAATACACAATAGGTGCAGGAGTAGGCCATTCGGCCCTTCGAGCCAGCACCGCCATTCAATGTGATCATGGCTGATCATCCCCAATCAGTACCCCGTTCCTGCCTTCTCCCCATATCCACTGACCACTATATTTTAAGAGTCCTATCTAGTTCTCTCTTGAAAGCTTAAAATTGCTGAATGCAGCAAGAGGTCCTTATCGTGTGACAGAGGAACGGATAAGACACGACCTTGCAGCCATATACAGAACGTTACTGCTAAGGTTTAGAAGTCTGAAAACACACACCTCCAGATCCAGATAGGGCAGCACGGTGGCGCAGCGGAGTGTGTTGTTGCCTTACAGTGCTTGCAGCGCCAGAGACCCGGGTTCAATCCTAGCTACGAAAGCTGTCTGTACGGAGTTCGTACGCTTTCCCACGTGACTGAGCTGGTTTTCTCTGAGATCTTCGGGTTTCCTCCCACACACCAAAGATGTACGGGTATGTAGGTAAATTAGATTAGATTAGATTAGATTAGATTCCTTTATTGTCATTCAGACCTTTTGGTCTGAACGAAATTATGTTGCCTGCAGTCATACACAGAACCAATAAAAACAAAACATACAATAAACACAAATTAAACATCCACCACAGTGAGTTCACCAAGCACATCCTCACTGTGATGGAGGCAAAGTCTTAGTCTCCGTCTCTTCCCTCCTTGTTCTCCCTCTGCGCTGAGGCGATCGATCCAGGCCGGAGATGCCGTCCTCCAGTCCAGCGGACCTCCGTGGTGATGTCGCCGCCGCCGAAAGCCGGAACGCCGTCTCCGCTCCGAGACGGCCCGCCACAGCATCAGCTCCGGGCAGCCGCCTCAGCTCCAGGCCGCCGCCCCAGCTCCGGGTCCCGCAGTCTCCGCTCCGGGCCGCTGCCCCAGCTCCGGGTCCCACAGTCTCCGCTCCGGGCCGCCGCCCCAGCTCCGGGTCCCGCAGTCTCCGCTCCGGGCCGCTGCCCCAGCTCCGGGTCCCACAGTCTCCGCTCCGGGCCGCCGCCCCAGCTCCGGGTCCCGCAGTCTCCGCTCCGGGCCGCTGCCCCAGCTCCGGGTCCTGCAGTCTCCGCTCCGGGCCGCCGCCCCAGCTCCAGGCCACTGCCCCAGCTCCGGGTCCCGCAGTCTCAGCTCCGAGCCCCGCTGCATCAGCTCCAGGCTGCCGCCGAAAGCCAGAAGGCCGCACCAGCAAGTCGGGCCACCGCTGCCTCAGCCCAGAAGACGACCAGCCTCTCGTTGGTAAGTCCTGGCTGGCTCTGCCTCCGGAGCCTCGGGGTCAGTCGCAGGCTGGAGGCCGCCAGCTCCGCCATTAGGCCTCAGCGCAGACGGAGCCAGAGAAGGGGGATACGACACGAAAAAGTCGCACTCCCCCGAAGGAAGAGACAGAGAACATGTTTTCCCCCACCCCCCCCCCCTAACACAACCCAACAAGCTAAAACTTAACCAAAACAAGACAAAAAAAACAACAGAAAAAAGTAAAGACAGACGGACTGCAGGCGAGCCGCAGCTGTTAACAGCGCCGCCACTTCCTCCCACACACCAAAGATGTACGGGTATGTAGGTAAATTAGCTTGGTATTAGTGTAGATTGTCCCAAGTGTGTGTAGGGGATTGATGGTCGGTGCACACTAGGTGGGCCGAAGGGCCTATTTCCGCGCTGTATCTCTAAAACTAAAAACTAAAACTAATATTCAGGGACAGTTTCTTCCCAGCTGTTATCAGGCAACTGAATCGTCCTACTAATAACCAGAGAGCAGTGCTGAACTACTATCTACCTCATTGGCAACCCTCAGGCTATCCTTGATCAGACTTTGCTGGCTTTACCTTGCACTAAACGTTATTCCCTTATCATATATCTTCACACTCTGAATGGCTGGATTGTAATCATGTATTGTCTTTCCACTGACTGGATAGCACACAACAAAAGCTTTTCACTGTGCCCTGGTACACGTGACAATAAGCTAAACTGAACTGGACTGAAGGACTATGACATGAAGCTCTGATTGTTCTCAGCAGCCCCCAAGGAAGCAGTTCTATCCACAGATAGTACAGGATCGATGAATTTACCTTGAAGTGCCTAGTGCTGAAAATATAGTACTTACCCATGCATGACAACAAACATAGTGACTGGATGCCTTAGTCGTGGCTGCAGTTTCTACATTAAGACTCATTTTCAGAATGTTATACCTCCCGTAGACTAAGCCTTCAGGCTTTTGAATTTAAGTATAACAGTGGCTACTTATCACTCCATTTATTAAAGTGTGCCATCGTACCGCTGACTATCCCCATTTACTCATGGGTCGGTGCATCACTGGTAAGGTCCATGCTCATTTTCCTTTGCCTGTTGTCGAGAAAGTGGTCCAAAGCACGTCATCTTGAGATGCAAATACAAGGAACTGCAGACGCTGGATTCTTGCGTAAAACACAAAGTGCTGGAGTATCATAGAAACATATAAACATAGCTATCTCAGCGGGTCAGGCAGCATCTTCAGACTTGACTTTGGACTTTAAAGATACAACGCAGAAACAGGCCCTTCGGCCCACCGAGCCCATGATGACCAGCGATCACCCCGTACACTAGCACCATCCTACACACTTGGGGACAATTTACAATTTTACCGAAGCCAATTAACCTACGAACCTGCACGTCCCTGAGGTGTGGGAGAAACCCGGGAACACCCAGAGAAAACCCACGTGGTCACAGGGAGAAGGTACAAACTCCATGCAGTCAGCACCCATGGTCAGGATTGAACCCGGGACTCTGGCGCAAGCGAGGCAGCAACTCTACCGCTGCGCCACCGTGCATCCCCGGGGATGAGGCAGTGCCTCTACTAGCTGTGCCACAATGCTGCTAATAGATGAATGATAAATGTCACAACCCTTCCCATCCACCACTTCCACCGCTCTGAAAATATACGTCACCTTGGTCTGAAGAAGGGTCTTGACCCGAAACATCACCCATTCCTTTTCTCCATAGATGCTGCCTGTCCCGCTGAGTTACTCCAGCATTTTCTGTTTATCTTCAGCCTGATGTAGATTGCCAGATTTCCTTTCCTGAAGAACATAAGTGGCCGGACAGGATTTTACCACAGCCTTGAAGTTCCATGATAAATTGCAGGCTAAACTTTTATAACAGAATACCTAATGCAACTAACTGAACTTAATCTACATATGCTATGGTGGAATTTACGCAGGACTATGGATCTCACAGCCAAGACTTCTAATTAGATTCCTTGTCGTGGTAACAACAACTCAGTACTTCCTCAATTTAAAAAAGTGCGGCACGGTGGCGCAGTGGTAGAGTTGCTGCCTTACAACGCCAGAGACCCAGGTTCGATCCTGACTGTGGGTGCTGTCTGTACAGAGTTTGTACCTTCTCCCTGTGATCGTGTGGGTCTTCTACAGGTGCTCTGGTTTCCTCCCACGATTCCAAAGACACGTAGTTTGTAGGGTAATTAGCTTCTGTAAATTACCCCTTCATGGTGTTCGTATAGAAACATAGAAAATAGGTGCAGGAGTAGAGGCCATTCGGCCCTTCGAGCCTGCACCGCCATTCAATATGATCATGGCTGATCATCCAACTCAGTATCCTGTACCTGCCTTCTCTCCATACTCCCTGATCCCTTTAGCCACAAGGGCCACATCTAACTCCTTCTTATATATAGCCAATGTCCTAAATGATTCCCCCTTTATCCTTAAACTGTGACCCCTTGTTCTGGACTTCCCCAACATCAGGAACAATCTTCCTGCATCTAGCCTGTCCAATCCCGTAAGAATTTTGTAAGTTTCTATAAGATCCCCCCTCAATCTTCTAAATTCTAGCGAGTACAAGCCGAGTCTATCCAGTCTTTCTTCATATGAAAGTCCTGACATCCCAGGAATCAGTCTGGTATCTGGGGTGTTTGCTGGTCAGCGTAGAGTCGGTGGGACGAAGGACCTGTTTCCACGATGTATCTTTAAAACGAAAAAACGAAAACATAACACTCCAAGGGCAACACAGCAAAAGCGCTGGAAATTTTCACTGGGGCAGGAATCTGTGGAAGGAATGGGAAGGTGATGTTTCGGGTCGGGACCCTTCTTCTATTCCCTCCGCAGATGCTGCCTGATCTGCTGAGTTATTCCATCACTTCTTGTCTACACTTTTATACACCGCATCTTTGTGTCTCCCTATTCCTTCAGGGACTGCATTTACCACATTTGGAGTGGAGTTTCCTCACATGGGTAAGACTCGGTGAAGCACAAATAAAAAATATCTGCAGATGACAGAAAGCCGAAACAAAAACAGAAAATGATGGAAGCACTCGGCTGGTCAGGCAGCATCAGTGGAAAGAGAAGTAGCATTATGACCGATGATAGACAAAAGTGCTGGTGAAACTCAGCGGGTGCAGCAACATCTAAGGAGCGAAGGAATTAGGCAACGTTTTGTGCCGAAACCCTTCTTCAGACTGATCAACGGTTAAGACCGATGACCCTTGATCAGAACCAGACTGATTTTATAGAAATGTGAAAACGCACACCTACAGATTCAGGGACTGTTTCTTCCCAGCTGTTATCAGGCAACTGAACCATCCTACCACAATTAGCGAGCAGTCCTGAACTATTACGTATCTACATAATTTGACTGGAATTTACAGTCTTTACCTTGCCCTAAACATTATTCCCTTTATCATATATCTGTATACTGTGAATGGCTCGATTGTAATCATGTATTGTCTTTCCACTGACTGGATAGCACACAACAAACCACTTCACTGTACTTAGTGCATGTGACAATAACCTGAACTAAACCAGGATACCAGTAAGATTGCCTACTCCTTTCAAAGCTTCTGATTCCCATTAATATAATTTATTTATTTTCTTTTTCCACCTATTGATTTGCAATTCATTTACTTCTCAAAAGCAGTCTGCTGAGCTCCAACTCTTTGTGGATGAAATAAAAGACAAACTTAAATCTTGTCTCATTGATCTCATTGGAGGTATAATTTACTGCAGACAACAGGAACTGATGATGCCGGTAAAATAAAAAACACACAATGTGCTGGAGTAACTCAGCGGGTCAGACAGTGTCCCTGGAGAACACGGATAGGCAACGATTCAGGTCGGGACCCTTTAGTTCTTCAGACTGATTGTGGTGGGGGTGGAGAAAGCTGGAAGAGAGGTGGGGATGGGACAAAGCCAGGCAAGTGATAGGTGGAGCACGAAGGAACTGCAGATTCCTCTTTATAGCGAAGAGAGACACAAAGTGCTGGAGTAACTCAGCGGGTCAGGCAGCATCTCTGGAGAAAACAGGTGACATTTCGGGTCAGAACCCTTCCACAGTCTGAAGACTGAAGAACTCTGAAGAAGGGTTCCAACCTGAAAAGTCACCTATACCTTTTCTCCAGAGATGCTGCCTGACCCGCTGAGTTACTCCAGCCTTTTTGTGACTATCTTCAAGTGATAGGTGGATACATGCGAGGGAGGTATCGATTGGCAGATGGTTGGACAAAGGCCTGAGATAAATAAGGCAAAAAGGAGTCAGAGAAGGAGGAGAAGAGGCGTGAAATGTGAAGCTAGAGGGAGGAATATAGGTGGAAGTGGTCGGGAGGAAGGAGAAAGGGAGAAATGAGGATTTTGTATGAACAAGTATCTAGTCACTGCACTGCAAACCATTGAAGAGATAGATATAGACAATAGACAATAGACAATAGGTGCAGGAGTAAACCATTTGGCCCTTTGAGCCAGCACCACCATTCACGGTGATCATGGCTGATCATCCACATTCAGTACTCCATTCCTGCCTTCTCACCATATCCCCTGACTCCACTATCTTTAAGAGCTCTATCTAATTCACTCTTGAGAGCATTCAGAGAATTGGCCTCCACTGCCTTCTGAGGCAGAGAATTCCACAGATTCACAACTCTCTGGGTGAAAATGTTTTTCCTCATCTCCGTTCTAAATGGCTTACCCCTTATTCTTAAACCGTGGCCCCTGGTTCTGGACTCTCCCAGCATCAGGAACATGTTCCCTGCCTCTAGCGTGTCCAAACCCTTAATAATTATATGTTTCAATAAGATGCCTCTCATCCTTCTAAATTCCATAGTATACAAGCCCAGCTGCTCCATTCTATCAACATATGACAGTCCCGCCATCCCGGGAATTAACCTTGTGAACCTACGCTACACTCCCTCAATAGCAAGAATGTCCTTCCTCAAATTTGGAGACCAAAACTGCACACAATGCTCCAGGTAAGGTCTCACTAGAGCCCTGTACAACTGCAGAAGCACCTATTTGCTCCTATACTCAACTACTCTTGTTATGAAGGCCAACATGCCATTAACTTTCTTCACAGCCTGCTGTACCTGAATGCTTACTTTCAGTGAGTGATGAACAAGGTTCCCCAGATCTCTTTGTACTTCCCCTTTTCCCAACTTGACATCATTCCTGTTTTTGCCACCAAAGTGGATAACCTCACATTTATCCACATTAAACTGCATCTGCCATGCATCCGCCCATTCACCCAACCTGTCCAAGTCACCCTTCATCCTCGTAGCATCCTCCTCACAGTTCACACTGCCACCAAGCTTTGTGTCATCTGCAAATTTGTTAATGTTACTTTGAATCCCTTCATCTAAATCATTGATGTATATTGTAAATAGCTGCAGTCCCAGCATCGAGCCTTGTGGTACCCCACTAGTCACTGCCTGCCATTCTGAAAGGGACCCGTTAATCCCTACTCTTTGTTTCCTGTCTGCCAACCAATTTTCCTTCCATTCAGTACCCTACCACCAATACCATGTGCTCTAATTTTGCCCACTAATCTCCTATGTGGGACCTTATCAAATGCTTTCTGAAAGTCCAGATACACTACATCCACTGGCTCTCCCTTGTCCATTTTCCTAGTTACATCCTCAAAACAATCTAGAAGATTAGTCAAGCATGATTTCCCCTGCGTAAATCCACGCTGACTCGGACCGATCCTGTTACTGCTATCCAAATGTGCGGCTATTTCATCTTTTATAATTCACTCTAGCATCTTCCCCCATCACCGATGTCAGTCTAACTGGTCTATAATTCCCTGTTTTCTCTCTCCCGCCTTTCTTAAAAAGTGGGATAACATTAACTACCTTCCAATCCACAGGAACTGATCCTGAATCTATAGAGCATTGGAAAATTATCTCCAATGCATCCACGATTACTAGAGCCACTTCCTTAAGTACCCTGGGATGCAGACCATCAGGCCCTGGGGATTTATCAACCTTCAGTCCCATCAGTCTACCCAACACCATTTCCTGCCTAATGTAGATTTCCTTCAGTTCCTCCGTCACCCTAGATCCTCTGGTCACTAGTACATCAGGGAAATTGTTTGTGTCCTCCTTAGTGAAGACGGATCCAAAGTACCTGTTTAACTCATCTGCCATTTCCTTGTTCCCCATAATAAATTCACCAATTTCAGTCTTCAAGGCCACTTTGGTCTTAATTATTTTTTTCCTCTTCACATACCAAAAGAAGCTTTTACTATCCTCCTTTATATTCTTGGGTAGCTTACCTTCGTACCTCATCTTTTCTCCCCGTATTGTCTTTTTATCTTCTGTTGCTCTTTAAAAGTTTCCCAATTCTCTGGCTTCCTGCTCATCTTTGAACCAATCTCCTAGTCTGGCAGTTTTATTGTCACCAGGTGTTGCCTCTGATAGTATCTCCTTAATGTCCCCCAGGTAGCGACAGGTTCAGGCAAGCTCATAGACACACTATCAGCAGCCGAGCAGATTTCTATTCTAAGCCTGTAAAAATACTTGAAAAGATGACTTTAAAATCTGTTTATCCATTGGACATACCCCGGAGGTGCATTTGTAATTATGTTGTGTAGTTTTTATAGGTTATGAAATAATCCGTGCGTATCTATTTTTCACTGGAAGAAGGCAGAATGCCAAACAAAAGAAGCAGGCCATCTCTGATTCATATACAGAATAAGTGTTCAAACCAGGAAGAATTGAAAAATAAAGTTGAAATACTTAGCCGGTAAGTCAGCTTCTGTGGAGAGAGAAACAGTCGACATTTTAGCTTAACGGTAATGCTGCTTCCTCACAGCGCCAGAGACCCAGGTTCGATCCTGACCTCGGGTGCTGCCTGTGCTGAGTTTGCACCTTCTTCCTGTGACTGCGTGGGTTTCCTTGTGGGTGCTCTGGTTTCCTCCCACATCACAAAGGCGTGCAGGCTTGTGGGTTCATTGGCCTCTGTAAAATTGTGTCGGAGGTGGATGAGAAAGTGGGATAACAGTACTAGTGTGAAAGGATTACCAATGGTCACATTGACCCATAGGGCCTGATGCCATTCTGTATCTATAAATTAAATTATTTTGTCTGTGCATTGAATTCCTTAATTAAAAATGGATTTAGTTTGTATAAGAAGGAACTGTAGATGCTGGTTTAAACCGAAGATAGACACAAAAAGCTGGAGTAACTCAGCGGGACAGGCAGCATCTCTGGAGAGAAGGAATGGGTGACGTTTCCGGTCTGAAGAAGGGTCTCGAGCATGAAACATCACCCATTTCTTCTCTCCAGAGAGGCTGCCTGGCCCACTGAGTTACTCCAGCTTTTGATGTCTATCTATGGATTTAGTGAGGACTGGTCATGACTCTCCAAAGTGTTTTACATCCATTGTAGCAGCTTTGAGGTGTAGTCAATGTAGATCCCGCAATCACTTAAGGATAATCTTTTCACACAGAGGCTGGCAGGTACATGGAACGAGCTGCCAAAGGAGGTAACTGAGGCAGGTACTATAACAACACTTATAAGACATTTGGACAGGCGCTGGATTGGAAAGGTTTAGAAGGATATGGGCCAAACATGGGCAGGTGGGGCTAATATAGATGGGGCATCTTGGTCGAGGTGGGCAAATTGAGCTGAAGAGCCTGTGTCCATGCTGTATGACTCTATGACTATCTTGGTTGGCATGGACAAGTTGGGCCGAAGGGCCTGTTTCCACTGTATGATTATGACTATCTTGGCATAGGCAAGTTGGGCCGAAGGGCCTGTTTCCACTCTGTATTAGTCTATGACTCTATCTTGGTTGGCATGGACAAGTTGGGCCGAAGGGCCTGTATCCATGTATTTATGCCTATCTTGGTTGGCATGGACATGTTGGGCCGAAGGGCCTGTTTCCACTCTGTATTACTATATGACTATCTTGGTTGGCATGGACAAGTTGGGCCGAAGGGCCTGTTTCCACTGTATTTATGACTATCTTGGTTGGCATGGACATGTTGGGCCGAAGGGCCTGTGCTGCATGACTATGACTACGTGACACTAGCACAATCCGTCTACATCAGCTGTGTTGGTGAAGAGATCTCTACGGCGCTCCCCACCTCTATCTATCCTGCAACGAAGTTGTTGGAGGACTTTCACTTGAAAGACCCGTGTGACAGATGGCAGGCAGTCCTGGCGGAACCCACTGCCCGTGGCAGTGAATGGAGTCGAGTCTCAACCCCCTGTCGCCCGACCAGAGTGAAGGCACAGCTGATGCCGCGGCTCTGGGTGATATTTACAACTCATCCACTCCTCCTGTGTGATGCCCGTCTGATGCACCTTCGCTAGTGCTGGAGCCGAGACGGGCTGAGATTGGAGAACGGACTGTGTCTTAACCCCCCACCCCCTAGGGCCAAAGGGGACAACCAGCCCTCATCCATTCCAGCCTCAACAGGGAACCCGTGCGGAAAGGAGAAGAGAAAAGTTTTCCAATTGAACAGTTGCTGCTCAGATCGCTCGACTATCAGCAACCAGCGAGTTGGCAGCGACTGTGGTGTCAGCTCTGTGACTATACACGCACCGTACTTCGGGCTGAACTTCCGACCTCTTTGTCTGGGCTAAAGATTTTTTTTTTTCTCGTGTGTTTCGTTTCATTCGCCCTTTTTGAGTGGATAATAACCTATTGCTGAGACGAGGCGTGGAGTTGCTTGCACCCAGAGCGCAGGAGACGGAGAGATCCGGGAAGAAGGTCTGGTGGAAGACAGGGATAGACAAAGGAGAGATGAGCCCAGGTACTCGGAAATAGAGAGGAGTTTAGAGTGAAGACTGAATCTGGGCGAGCGGGGAGGGGGGCGGGCGGGAGCAGGGAAGACAAGAGGCAAAGAGAACACATTAGGAATTGTTGTTTGAGCGAGAGAGGGAGGGAGGGGGAGAGAGAGTGAGGGAGAGACAGTGAGGGAGAGAAGGAGAGAGAGAGGGGGGGGGAGAGGGAGAAGGAGAGAGAGAGTGGAGAGAGAGAAAGAGGGATAGAGAGGGAGAGAGAGTGGATAGAGATAGAAAGAGGGATAGAGAGAGGGAGAGAGAGAGAAAGAGGGGTAGAGATAGAGAGAGAGGAGTGAGAGAGGGGGGGAGAGGGGGAGAGAGAGTGGAGAGAGACAGAAAGACGGATAGAGGGAGAGAGAGTGGAGAGAGAGTGAAAGAGGGGTAGAGAGAGGGGGGGAGAGGGATACGGAGAGGGAGAGAGAGAGGGGGAGAGAGGTGAGAGAGACAGTGAGGGACAGAAGGAGATAGAGGGGGGGGGGGGGGGGTAGAGGGAGGGAAGGAGAAAACACCAAGAGGCGAACCAAGACAAGCAGAACTGGACAATTGAGAAAGGAAGAGTGAGAGATATCCGCCTGATTCGGATGGGAAGCGGCGGAGAAGTGGCAACGGACGAGGCTGAACCCGAGTTTGCCGAAGATGGATGTGGTGGGAAGTGAAAAGGGAGCGCACTAGTTTCTATCCGGCGGGTGTGAAATGGGGAGACGCCAGCAACTTCTTCGCCGCGTTTGTGTTGTGTGCTTGTGTTGGCGGTGAGAGCTGGCGAGGTGCAGCGGTCGCTGTCCTTTCAGCACCAAGTAGCCGAAAGCAGCGAGCGAGCGGGCGGGCGGGCGGCGTCTAAAGCCACCCCCTCCCTCCCAGCCAAAGATTTCAACTATCAACATCGCAGGAAGGAAGGAAGGAAGGAATCTCTTCCTATCCAAGTAAACCAACCGTCTCTGAATCGTTTGGCAAAAGAGGCACAAGTGATGGGGAGTGACAGAGCGGCGGAGTTAACCCCGGCAACATTCTGCCTATGAAGATCTGGGCCAAAGGGAAACATGAATTCTTCCCAAAGCTTCCCCTATCCACTCTTCCCAACCACGGAACACCTCGCCGGGAACAACATTTCCTTCTACATCCACGGGGACCTGGGCAATCTGGAGAACATTCTGCTCACCATCCGAGAACCTGCCACCATCGCCCTGACGGTCATGTACATCATATCTTTCGTCGTTGGGTTCATCGGCAACGTAATGTCCATCAAGGTCCTGACCAGCAAGAGGAACACCAGGATACGCGGAGTAAGCGCCACTCGCAGCTTGCTGATCAATCTCGCCGTGTGCGACTTGATGGTAGTGTGTGTGTGCATGCCCACAACTCTGGGCTACCAGATATACAAAGCCTGGATCTACGGCGACTTCATGTGCCGGGCAGCCCCTTTCACCCAGGCGGTGTCCGTCTCTGCTAGCGTCCTCAGCATCACCGTTATTAGCGTCAACAGGTACTATAGTGTACACAACCCGTTAAATGCTAGATCATTCTTCACGTGGAGAAAAATCTTCTGGACTATCCTGGTCGTGTGGGTCGTGTCGTCTGGTATCTGCATGCCTCTGATCTTTATGAACAAGGTTAAAGAGATTGATCCGACAATCGGGGTTCCTTTCTGCAGTGAGGTTTGGTCCCAGGTCAAGCTGAAGCAAGCGTACAACTTTATCCTCTTCTGTGCCCTGTATGGCTTGCCCGTGCTCTTCAACCTGGTGATCTGCTTCCTGACTTGGCGTAGACTGTGGAGCACATCCAGCCACTTCAAGGAGTGTGACAGCAGGAACCAGACCCTTCCAGTGTCCAGGTTGAAAATCCGCAAAAAGATCGCCAAGATGGTGGTGGCTTTGGTCCTCCTCTTTGCCCTCTCGTGGCTGCCCATCTACCTGGTCGATATCTGGGTGGATTTCAACTCCGAGGTCGCTTCGAAGGACGGCGAGACATCGTCGGTGTGGATCATGCACTTCCGACCATTCGCCCAGTGGCTCAGCCTCACCAATTCATCCCTCAACCCGATTTGCTATTGTTTCGTCGGGGACCTGTACAGGTCGGCCAAGGAGATCAAAAGTAAATACAGAAGAACACTGGTTTCCCTCTTCAACTATTCCTTATCCGAAGGGTCCACGAGGTCGACCATCCCCAAACTACTTTCCTACAAGGAGTCTTGTCGGATATCCACAAAGGAAGTCAACTTTGTCGAGTCCAAGGAGAGGAAGGTGAAGGACTGTCGTGCACCCCAGGGCATTTCCGAGACTTCACTGAGTACATGCCACCCTCTTCCAAAACCTACTGTTGGCATGGACAAAAATGACCCAAGCAACAACAAATAGATAATCTGCTATGTATAGATTAGCATTGCTTTTGGCATTGGCATGGAATTAACACTTTGTCACTATTTAATCCATTGGTGCCGTGTTCAATTCAATCAAAATGTTGAACCCAACGCAGATGAGAAGAATCGGCTTTGTTCGATGGCCTCTTGCCACAACAGGCGCAGAGTTGCATAAAGTCAAAGATTGTGATAAATGTCTGACTTCACATCATTCACATCTTGGAAAACCCAACATCATTCATGAAGGACCATGGACCTCCTTACCTGTATATGTCCTTTGTACATAGGTTCGCACTGTCTGAATTGGTAGACCAAGCTTGTCTCAATGCTGGGTGGTCTTCATTCCCGTCTTTGCCTGGCCATCATTCAAGTATTACTCTGTACCGTTAACGGTCGTGTGCTTTTCAACCTTCAAAAAAAACCCATCATGTAAGCTCTTCTTGCATGAGGTGACACTTCCCAGCACCAAATCCGTGCATGGCTGGTGAGAATGCGAACACCCTTTTATCTTTTCCTCTCTCCGGTATTCTGAAATTAATGTCTGGCTCCCTGGCTGCTGTATGAGGTGAAATCAAATAATTCAATATACTAATGTACCTGGTCTCATATGTCTGTTTGGCTCAGTGTTCAAATATATATCTTTAGTAGGCTCAGTTCACGCTGAGACCTCAAGAACACAGCAAGTGTAAAAAAAACATTAAGATTCAGTTAATTGTGTACATCCTAACAGCCATTCTGATGCATATCTATAATGACTATCTTAATAATATACAGCTTTCATTATTTTTTTTCTTTCTGAAGCAGATGTTTTATGTTACATTGCGTATGCAGTGTGGCTTTGATTTGGAACAAAGTTAACGCTTCATTTGTTTTTACATTTCCAACTCTCCCCAAAAAAAAGAACTATTGCTTTTTAGAATAAGTCAAATGCATTTGATTTTGCTGTTCGTATGGCCTCGTTGTTACCTTCCCCTCAGCCAGCAATGAACCATTGTACATTTCCTCGATCACCATCTGCTTTGATCAGTCCTTTTCACGCCTCACATGCTCTTTGTACCCTTCCGTATCTCTAGACTCCCTCTCCTCTGACTCTCAATCTGAAGAAGGGTCTGGACCCGAAGCAGCACCAGAGATGCTGCCTGACCCGCCGAGTTGCTCCAGCATTTTGTGTCCATCTTCGGTGTAAACCGGCATCTGCAGTCCCTTCCTATGCATTATTTTCCCCCCCTTTGCTCTTAAAGACTTCTTCATGGCTTGGAATCTATAGATTACAAACTCAATGTGGCACCTCATCCATAGGAATCAAGAGTCGAGAGTGTTTTACCATCATATGTCCCAGATAGAACAATGAAATGCTTACTTGCAGCAGCACAACTGAACATGTAAACAACAACAGAATATGTAAATACGTCAATAACATAAATATTGACAATTGACAATAGACAATAGGTGCAGGAGTAGGCCATTCAGCCCTTCGAGCCAGCACCACCATTCAATGTGATCATGGTTGATCATCCCCAATCAGTACCCCGTTCCTGCCTTCTCCCCATATCCCCTGACTCCACTATTTTTAAGAGCCTTAGGGAAGGAAGTGGTTTTATGGGTGACTCTAATTTTGATCTCTCAATGTACAGATATTGAAATACAGTATTTTTCCAGCAGTCAGCATTCACAAGAAACTCAAAATGTGGATGAGTTTCCCTTTTGATCATAACATCAAATGCTTCTTTCAGCCCTAATGCCTCTATGGTCAATATTAAGCTAATTCTATACATGTTGCCAATTCAGTGACATTCTTGTGGTCTGTACCAATATATTTCAGACATTGGTGCATCCAGCAATGTTCAGCACAAAATGACTTTATCTTATAGAGAGTGTCGATCACAGAAATAAAAAGCCGAGAATGCCCTCGGGGAAAGCTCAGTGCTAATTAAGTTTATGCCTGAACTGAAATGTCACTTGGTATCATGACTGTTTTTATTGTAATTGTTTATGAAATGTTGACTTTCCCCATAAATTTCTAAATCAATGGGAAAGTTAGGGGCGGCACAGTAACACAGCGATAGAGCTGCTGCCTCACAACGCCAGAGACCCCGGTTCGATCCTGCCCATGAGTGCTGTCTGTACAGAGTTTATACGTCCTTCCTTGACCGCGTAGGTTCTCTCCGTGTGCTCCTGTTTCCTCCCCACACTCCAAAGACGTACAGGTTTGTAGGTTAATTAGGTTTGATTAAATTGTAAACTGTCCCTTGTGTGTAGAACAGTGTTGGTGATTACTGGCCAGCACGGACTTGGTGGGCTGAAGGGCCTGTTTCTGCGCTGTATCTCTAAAGTAAAGTCTAAAGTCTACTCATTACAATTGTTGATAGCTGTGACAATTCATAGCAAAACATCAAACATAATAAAGATGGTTTGCAACAGTTGAAAACCTCTTTGTGTTTCCTTTCCTTGTACAGAGTTTGTATGTTCTCCCCGTGACCGCGTGGGTTTTCTCCAAGATCTTCTTGATTAGTAATAGAATCCGAGGTTATGAGGAAAAGGCAGGAGAAAGGGGTTAGGAGGGAGAGATAGATCAGCCATGATTGAATGGCGGAGTAGACTTGATGGGCCGAATGGCCTAATTCTACTCGTATCACTTATGATCTTATGATCTTCGGTTTCCTCCCACACTCCAAAGACGTACAGGTTTGTTGGCTTGGTGTAAGTGTAAATTGTCCCTAGTGTGAAGGATAGTGTTAATGTGTGGGGATCGCTGGTCAGCGCGGCCTCGGTGGGCTGAAGGGCCTACTTCTGTACTGTATCTCTAAGCTGAACTAAACTAAACAATGCTAGATACAATGATAGCAAAAATAGTATCTCAGACGATTAACATTTTTAAACTAATATCTCATGGATAAAAAAATGGTGTTTTATGGTACTTCTCTTTCTGTCTGTTTCTCTCTTTCATTCTGTAGTCTATCCTTCTCTCTGCTCTTTACTCACTCCTGTCTTCCCTGCATGATTCTGAAATAAATTTGTGCACAGTTTTCTGCATCTCTCATTTCAAAGAGATTCTTGTAATGAAGATAGCACAATAATATTGGGAGACTATTCAATACATTGACTGGTCAAATGAAATATTTATACTACATATTCTTTATTCTGCATATAGCAAATGCCGACCCGAAACATTGCCTAACCATTCCTTCCCCAGATGCTGGAATATGGAATGTGGAATACTTTATGGAATATGGAAAATGGAATATGCGCAGTGAAATTCTTTGCTTCCATACCCAAGGTATGCGAATAGTCGCCATATAAACAGCGCTGATAAAGTTCCTGACCCGCTCAGTTCCTCCAGCACTTTGTTTCCGTATCTCTAATGTCTAAAGGCTAAAGTTATGTTCATTATTTCTTAACCTAATTCATCTGAAATATACCTTGCCCCATGCATCTGTGGATAGGGAAAGTAATGTGAACCAAATTGAAATGTCTGCTTCTCCAGATTACCAACCTGGAGTTGAAGAAAAGCATGGCAGAAACGCAGTGTTCATTGTGCTTTAGTTACCTCTGTAGCATTGTAACATACGATGGGATTGGGACCATACGATGGGACCAGACTAAAGTTGATAGATTCCATTGGCAACAAGAAATGCCGGGGCAGCGGTAGAGTTGCTGCCTCACAAGGCCAGAGACCCAGGTTCAATCCTAACCTCGGGTGCTGCCTGTGTGGGGTTTGCACGTTCTCCCTGCGACCCTGTGTGTTTCCTCTAGTTGCTCCGGTTTCCTCCCACATCCCAAAGACGTGCAGGTTTGTAGGTGAATTGGCTTCTGTAAATTGTCCCTAGTGTGTAGGATGGAACTAGTGTATGGGTGATCGCTGGTGGGCATGGACTCGGTGGGCCGAATGGCCTGTTTCCACACTGTATCTCTAAACTCGCAGAAACCCTACCAACAAGTGCAATAAAGACCCATTCACCAAATCTATTGATTTAGCAATTAATGATCGCTCTCAGCATCTCATATCAAATATAACAGCAAAGCAAAACAGCTTGACTGTTCTGGCATAAATATAATCAGTATTGAGTTCCCCTTCAGGGCACTTTCGGCTTCTTGCTTCCACATCCAACATTCCAATCTAAAGGCATTGGTACAATGAACATTGAGTTCTCAGGGTATATCTGTAATTGGTTCGTTCTACATCATTGGCTATGTTTTCAGAGTCGATGCAGAATTCAGTCAAAGTAACAATGGCAGTTATTGATCTATCAGAAGGCGTGATATCGCAGTTATTGTTTCCTCCTCGATGATACAATGGCTACTTTAAGGAGGAGATGCAGAGATATCCACGAACTGTGAATTTCTTATCCATTATCAATAAGTGTAGCTGAGAAGATGGGAAGATAACTCGGTGTGGCTTCGAGATTTAGCTTTCAAATGGCAACTTATACTGTGCATTTGTCTTCCAGTTCATACCGGCGATTATATCTCAGTTACAGATCTTAAAACTAGACAGGCAATTTGAGTTTAATGTGGTCCCACTCATATAACACAAGCTTCCATAGAGTCACAGAGTGACACAGTGTGGAAACAGGCTCTTCGGCCCAATTTCCCCACCACGCCCAACACGTCCCATCTACACTAGTCCCACCTGCCTGCTTTCGGCCCATATCCCTCCAAACCTGCCCTATCCACGTACCTGTCTAATTGCTTCTTAAATGCTGCGATAGCTCCTGCCTCAACCACCTCCTCTGGCAGCTTGTTCCATACACCCACCACCCTTAGTGTGAAAAACAATTGTATCATTTTTATGATTTTATCATTATGAATGATTTTATAATTCTGCCACAAGCCTATTATAGGGCAGCACGCTGGCGCAGCGGTAGAGTTGCTGCCTTACAGCGCCAGAGACCGGGTTCGATCCTGACTACGGGTGCTGTCTGTACGGAGTTTTACGTTCTCTTTGGTTTCCTCCCACACTCTGAAGACGTGCAGGTTTGTAGGTTAATTGGCTTGGTGTATGTGTAAATTGTCCCTAGTGTGTGTAGGTTCGTGTTAATGTGCGGGGATCGCTGGTCGGTGCGGACCCGGTGGGCCGAAGGGCCTGTTTCCGCGCTGTATCTCTAAACTAAACAAAAAACTAAAAGTTTGTCCTGTCTCACTGCATGATCCCAGGCTTCACGATTTACGAGTTCTTCCAAGGACGCAGAATTATTTTCCTAAGGGGACACCTAATTGTTTTAATTGTTTTTCTACAGCGAGCCTGCTTGTTCAATTAACGCTGTTGGCAGACAACTCCATTCTTCACGAGAAGCCTATTTTAACCCTTGCATTACAATGGGAGAAATCGCAATTCATTCACACAAGACTCCACCAAAATGGGATAAATTCAAATGGATTTATGCGATTGTAGCCACTTGCATCTTCCTTTAATATAAGTTGAAGAAATGCTAAAGGATGAACAGTTGGAGAGTCGCTGAACTGCCATCTTTTCACAACTTCACCTCCTTTCCTCCAGCTTTACATTTCACTTGTTCTCTCCTCTCCTTATCTGACACCCTTTTGACCAAAGATCCTACAGCGGGCAAGATAGATCACTCGACGAAAAAGACGTAGTACGGTCATGGGCAGATTCATCGGTAATTTTCGGCCCCATTTCCGTAACCGGCTTCCGTCTCCGCACCAAAGATCCCATAGCGGAGCAAGGATACAGGATACTAGTGCGGAGACGGAAGCCGGTTACGGAAACAAAGTTATTTGGTAAAAATCTTCTCCTCATTTGCAAAATTTTAACTTATTAACACAAACTGTTCCCCCGCAACGTTGATTATACAGAGAGTCGGGTCGGGTCCGGTTACTGAAATGGATGAAAAAAAGGCCCACGTTCCGTTCTGTTGTATACTACACGTCAGCCCATTGCATTTAGCAGGAGTGGTCTATCTTGCTCCGCTATAGGATCTTTGCTTTTGACACCTCTTCACCTCTAACCTTTGTAACCTTCTCCACCCATCTGCCAATCACCACCTCCCCTCACCCGTATCCACCTATCGCTCGCCAATGTTTGTCCTGGCACAACCTCTTTTCCAGCTTTCTGCCCCATACTTCTAACAGTATGAGGAAGGGTTGTGACCCGAAACCTTGTCTAACCATTCCCTTCGCGGATGCTGCCCGACAAGTTGAGTTTCTCCAGCACTTTGTTCTTTGATCGGTTAAGGCATTAATTTGTGAACCAACAATGTAAAAATAACCATGGTAGCTTCTACGTTTTGTTCTAGAATCCAGCATCTGCTCTTCTTTGTGTCTCTGTTTTCATTTTGTCTGTCAGTCTTCGGGCATTTAAGAATCATTCTTGCTGATCCCATTAAATAACTTGGAAATAAAATGTGTAATTCTCTGCCACAGAAGGCAGTAGAGGCCAATTCACTGGATGTATTCAAGAGAGAGTTAGATTTAGCTCTTAGAGCTGAAGGATTCAAGGGTGATGGGGAAAAAAGCAGGAACGGGGTACTGATTTTGGATGATCATATTGAATGACGGTGCTGGCTCGAGGGGCCGAATGGCCTTCTCCTGCACTTATTTCCCATGTTTCTCAGTTGTCAGATTGGTGAGATGACTATTTGTCCTGATTCGCCAATCCTTAAAACACCAAATTTAAAAATATTTATTTAAAACATTTAATGATGTTGTCGATCAGTTGCAATATCACCGCCATTTGCACTATTTTGTAATAACCTAACCAAGCTATGAGTGAAAGAATCTTGAGACAAGGCATCACGACCTAAGTGGTCACTGTGATACATTAGCTGTGTCTTGCCTTGGATTACACCCTCATTTGGGTAAAGCCAGGAGAATAACTGATGTCCCTCTGCTAAAATGTACCCTGTTTTTGACAGAGGCATAAATAACAAATTGTGATTTCTCCTACTTTAATTACAAAGCATAGATTCTTTACAGAGTTGTCGCAGAAGGAAGAATGCAATTGCCCCATGATCTGTGAAACATTATTTTATAGAATTGCTTAAGTTTCTCAGTAGACTCATGACAGTATCGTACCATCATGTGTATAATGTCATAAGTGAAGCTGGTCATTTATCTGAGCGTGCCATTCCTAAAATCTAGTTTTAAGAGCTGGGACCAATATTTAATAATTAAAGTGGCATTTAGTTACTGGCCAATTGCTACATCTAAAGTTAAAGTCACACTACTAGGCTTCATGTGTAGGAAGGAACTGCAGATGCTGGTTTACACCAAAGATAGATTCAAAAAGCTGGAGTAACTCAGCGGATTAGGCAGCATCTCTGAAGAGAAGGAATAGGTGATGTTTCGAGAGCAATAGAAGCTACATAGAACATGTTTATCAGCCATTGGAGTTATTGTTCTGTGTAGGTTTCAGAAGGGTGCTGACCCAATACCTTTAGTTTAGAGATACAGCGTGGAAACAGGCCCTTCGACCCACCGAATCCACGGCCACTATTGATCACCAGTTCACACTAGTTCCATGTTATCTCACCTTTGCATCTTACACATTAGGGGCAATTTGCAAAAGCAATTTAAGCTGCAAACCTGAATGTCTTTGGAACGTGAGAGGAATTTTGTCTGGACATATCTTGCACTAAATGTTATTCTCATTCTTCCCTTTATCATGTAACCTGTACGCTGTGGACGGCTCGAATGTAATTGTCTTTCCGCTGACTGCTCAGCACGCAACAAAAGTTTTTCACTGTTCCTCGGTACACGTGACAATAAACTAAACGCAAAATCAGCTGGAGCACCCGGAGAAAACTCACGTGGTCATGGGGAGAACATGCAAACTCCTTACAGACAGCATCCATAGTCAGGATCGAACTCGGGTCTCTGGTGCTGTGAGGCAGTGGCCTATCTATGTTCTCCAGAGATGCTGCCTGAGCCGCTGAGTTACTCCAGCACCGTGTGCACTTTGTTGTTCTGTATGATATGTTTATTCTAGTATTTCTTTACATCTTCTCCCCAAGCTGATGGTTCAACCATATGTAACAAAGAAAATGAAAAGAGCAGGAAGAAACTACAGATGCTGGTTCAACCACAAGATATACACAAAAAGCTGGAGTAACTCAGCGGGGCAGGCAGCATCTCTGGAGAAAAGCAATAGGTGATGCTTGGGTCGTGACCCTTCTTCAGACTTTATTCCTTCTTCTGTCTGAAAAAGCGTCTCGACCCGAAACGTCACCTAGGCCTTTTCTCCAGAGATGCTGTCTGACTCACTGAGTTACTCCAGCTTTTTGAGTCTATCTTCAAAGAAAATGAAAACTATGATTAACAAAAAAATCCCACTAAGATGTCGCAACTTTGGATGTATAAAAGCCGCAACTAATTGATTTGCAGAAAGCGATATTTTTAATTCAATTCAGCATTGAAAGTGAGAAGATAGTGTACAAGCTGAGAGAATGCAATGTCTTTAACTTCCATGGGCAGCTCAGCAGTTTTGCTACTTAATGTTTCTAGAACAGTGTTCGTTGTACAGGCAAATTAAACAGAATCAGTTGTAGCATCCTGTTACAGTACATGGGCACATTTGTAAAGACTGCTACATCTTACTTTGGTTAATGAGGACAGTGTTATGCATACCTTCATGCCCACAAGCCTGCATTATGATAGAGTTATTAACAAAAGCAAATGGATATTTTTAAGGCAGAGATAGATAGATTCTTCAGTAGTACGGGTGTCAGGGGTTATGGGGGAGAAGGCAGGAGAATGGGGTTGAGAGCAAAATAGATCAGCCATGATTGAATGGCGGATTGGATGATGGGCCGAATGGCCTAATTCTTCTCCTATCACTTACGAACTTATGAACAAAAATTATCTAATGGCAATTACAAGATTGATAGTTTTAAGTTAAGTTCTGGAGTAAAAACAATTAATAGTTTATGTTATAATAAACAAGTTTCAAGATATACTGAACAAATCATTTTAATGCATGTGTCTACTAACATGATGTAAATACAACGTGTAGAATGGAACTGCAGATGCTGGTATATGCCGAAGATATACACAAAGTGCTGGAGTAACTCAGCGGGTCAGGCAGCATCTCTGGAGAAAAAGGATGGGTGACGTTTCGGGTCTGAAGAAGGGTTGGGACTTTGTCTCTGGAACTGGTGTGCTATGATGCTGAGAATTATATTCTTCACTCTGTATCTTCCCCTTCGCTTTTCTTCTGAAGAAGGGTCCCGACCCCAAAACGTCACCCATCCACGTTCTCCAGAGATGCTGCCTGGCTGATGCTGACTTACTCCAGCACTTTGTATCTGTCTTTGAGGTGAATATAATGTTGATATTATCGAATGTGTCGCGGATGTGTTGCCAACTCAGATTTCTAAAACAAATTTAAAACAGCCTCACATTATATCCATCTCTGCTATATTTGCAGTGCAAGCAATGTATCTAAATTAATAAACTTCCTAAGTAACCTACGGCACCAAGGCCTGTCACGCTTAATTGCAAGACGTGGCCAAAGCATGACATTAATTTTTGAATAAAATGAGCTTGTCATGTTTAATCAGAGGTAAATATTTTGTACGGCTGAAAATCGGTACTTTAGATCTCATGAAATAACGTTTTGCAAGGTGATGTATGTAACTTCTGATCTCCAGCTAGAGTCATAAATCAGACAGCACACACACACTCAACCATGTGGTTTATCGTGTCTGAGTCTAGTTGCAATATATGCATTCACCGCTAGGTGTAAAACTAATGTGCAATGTTTCTAAAAGTGATGGCTGTAATGCATTGTTCCTCTCTGTACAAATAGTGTGCCGTTAGAGGGTGACATT